>NC_071106.1:38742500-39042500 GCF_024256425.1 Clarias gariepinus
TAGTTTGGTGTAGCTAAGTCTTTTAGCATAATGGCTGATAAGCAGTGCTTTCAATAATCTTTCTCGAAAAAAAAACGTATGAAGCACACATATTGATTACCGTATATTAAGCACAGCCCCAACGGTTACTTCTCAATCCTTTTTTATCTTCATCATATATACAGAACTCAGCAAAGTATAGCTTATGGCACTGAAATCAGACAAAGAATAAAAAGCCTCCAACTCATCGTAAACATCCTGACGTGTTCCTCCAGCATCGTGTCACTGATGCTCTTTCAGGACGAGCGTGCATATCTCTTTGTTTCAGCCGTCATTACACATTCCCTTTTTCCTCACTTATCTCTGTTCCTTCTTTGTATCTTTCCATTTTTTCGTCTTATCCCCCCCTCCATCCATCCCATACTCTCTCTCTCTCCTCTCGTCTGGTTGTAAAGTACGGGTTTGTTGGCTTGTCATTGTCTTGGACTGAGCATCTTTAATGGAGCTCTATGATGGCTTCAAAGAAAACCTGAGTTTTTCGTACCTGCCTGTAAATTTTCAGTAGTGCATTAGGCATAGTGCTCATGCAAGAGATGAGGAAGGTGTCTTAAGAGTTTCTCATCTATGTTATACATATTCATGCCTGAGCATTGGGTCTGAAGATGGAAAAAAATTCAGCAATTCAAAAACATCCCCAACAACACAGCAGTGATATATGAAAAGACACAAGAAAGGACACACGCACGGCTGGATTGTAGCTGGCTTTTATAGCTAAACTCTGGCATTATTTTATTTAATTCTTACCATTAATAGAATAAAAAAATAATAAAACTTAAAATTTTCATCAACAAAAACCCAAACAAATTAACAAACCAGACTACTGAATTTGATGACTTAGGTAATAAACAATAGCTGCAGGTTAAATGTAAAATATTTTTGTTTTGAAATATTTCTGATGGGTTTCGATGATTTTGGTGTTAATTATTTGAACAGTGCTACATTAATCTTGTTGTTGGAAGATGAAGAATTTAAGTCTTGATAATGTCTTTGCTTTCTTGGTGGGAGGGGTTTACTCTCTGTCATGCATGTCAATAACTGCAGCATTATCCAATCGTAAGCATCTGTGAGCTAATGTATGTAAAAAAGTCATTTAGAACTTTTCTCTGAATCGTTTCCTCTGAACAACCACCGGGCACAGGCACCCAAGTTGAGGAGAAATGGGAGTTAAAATCAAATATCATTGAAACAGTAACAATACTGTAACAAAAGAGTGCCTTTTCTCACTCAACATTCTTAATTTAGCAATGTTTATTTAACATTGTTGAGAAATTAGCAAATGCTGGACTCAAAGCACCAGAATGCAATACTGCATGGAGACTCAGTTTGTGTATCTAGCGATGTACAGTACAAGATCAAAAGTGTAGCACCATGGAAGCCAGAATTAGCGTGAAAGTGAGATAACTGTGATAACTGTGATAATCCACTGATGGATTGTTATGGATTGGCACCCCTTCCAGGGTGTACCCCGACTTGTGGCCTAAGTCTCGTGTGATAGGCTCCATGGCTCCAGACGATATATATAATATATATAATAATAATAAATAAAATCTTCAAGATAGAAGTTATGCGTTTAGTTCAAATGTATGCATTGGTTACAATATTAGACAATTTTGTAAATTTAAATTTCGTCCTTAAGACAAATCACATCATTCCCTGACATTGATTCGAGAAAGGAGACCACGACAACATGGCATGACATCAAAGTAAGAAACACACCGACTGATATTCCACCTTTAAGAGACGTACCCTCAACATAGCTCTACTCGAGATCCATCCTTGAAATAGTCACCATGGTTACCAATAATGGTTTCCTGACTCGTGGCTCATATCGCACTCTGGGTTGCCTCTCTGTTCTAATCCCACACATCTTTTGGGAGATGGACTATCGATCTGCGTGTCAGAGTTACGCTCTGATTCGGCCAATGAGATCTTATAGCTAAAGATTTGTTGCGCTGGAAAAGTGAAGTCGCTAAAAGAAATATCTAACAGGAAATCAGTGGGACCAACCGGATAGATGATGATGGACTGGATTAAAAGCGTAACAACTGGATCAGTGATAATGTTGCATAATGATATTTAAATATTTACCCTCATGTTAAAGATTAGTTTAATAAGCGTTTTACTTGACATGAAGAGTAAGACACTCAGTGTCAAGTGTTCACACTGAAGTGTTTTATTCATTTTAATGTATATCACAGCAATTTGCCCAAAATAACGAGGTTCAGGTACACCTGTAACATTTAATATTTTTATATCTACATTTAATGTTTATAAACAATTGAGTTTTTATTCTTACTTACATCATAGCAACTATAAACATTGGTTTTCTTATTATGAAGGAATTATTATTATTATTATTATTATTATTATAATTATTATAATTATTATTAATATTATTATCCTTTTTGTCATTCCTTTGATTAATATATATAATACAATTTGTCTTTTTATTGATGAACCGCCAAGTAGTGAAAACTCAGCTGTCCTGAAAATGTTTAAACGGTTACAGCTTTTATCTCTATTCAGCTTCAGAATTATTTTTGCACCTAGTGGACAAACATGGGAACTGAAGGAAATGGTAATAGAGGTGCATTGGGGCAGGAGTCACGTGTGGTTCTGATTCTCACCTGACTACAGACAGTTACTTTAATAATTCACGAGAGAGTAGGCTTTAGCATAAGTCAAGTGTCACAAGTCTCTCCACATCACTTTGTTTTAGACATCAGTGTCATCGCTAATGTCGTCCTGTCACATCAGGATCTATGGCCGTGACACACACACACGCTGATCACACACGGACGTGCTCATGCACTACAGCAGCTGTGCTGGAGGTGGAGTTTTCTCTCCTCCTTTCCTGAAGGACACCGTGACCTACAGCACATCCTCCTCTGAGCCGATGATAGTGTTTCAGCCTGCAGTGAACATGCAGCTGTGAGGTGTTAACCCACACACACACACACACACACACACATGCACACATCACTTGAGTCTGTCAGAACTTTACTGAACAGCATGGAAACGGCTTCATCAGGGTAATTACTGTCCTCTGAGGCCTGGAGCTTATCCTCAGAGCTGGATTAATGATATGTCTACAAGCTCAGGCTTTCTCTCTCACACACACACACACACACACACACACACTGTAACCTAAAACTGAAACATCTTTACTACTCATTGTTAATAATAAGTCATTTTGTTTTTGTTGTACTTTGTCGGGTCACACAATAGCGTAGTGGTTAGCACTGTGGTTCCACACTTCCAGGGTCTGGGTTCAATTCCCGCCCGGACGTCTGTCTGTGTGTGTGGAGTTTTCTTGTTCTCCCTGTGGTTGGTGGGTTTTCTTCTCGGTACTCCGGTTTCACAGTCCAAAGACATGGAGATAAGCCTAACTGCCGTTCCCAAATGGCCCGTAGTGTGTGAATGAGTGTGTATGAGTGTGTGCCCTGTGATGGATTGGCACCCCATCCAGGGTGTACCCTCCCTTGTTCTCTAAATCTCCTGGGATAGGAATTAGTACTATTATTATTTCAGGTTGAAACAGACAAACCGAAATTTTTTTGAGACTGGTTTCTGGTCTTCCAATGCGAGCTCTGACTAATGTACAGACAAAACCTTTCTTTTTTTTATAGATTCACGTGAAGGGTCACGTACAGTAGATAATAAACATTAAAAAGATGTTTTTGAGATTTTTCCTCTTAAAGTAAGGAGATGTTTATGTAGATTTATGGAAAAAATCTCCACTGATAGGACTTTTTATAAACAAAAGTTTATATTTGCGATAACATAAATGAGAACATAAATGCATACATTCAACACCATTAACCTTAACTACAGTATCAACAGGTAAAACCAAAGGGTGTTGTTCATTAATAATATGCACACATTTTTCCAAAATAATTAGTAATATTGCTGTGGTATAAGAGGAGTGTGAGGAGTTTTTGTAAAACTTTTTTAAGAAAATAATCACTTCTGAGTGAATCTGCTCCACACCAACTGTTTTATTATTAACACACATTAACACACATGATAGTAGATGTTCACCTGGTTTTTCAGGTCTCATCATTTTACCGATTGTTCTTCACTTTTCACCCCAAACATGGCAAAAAAAGAAAAAAGGAGAATAAGTTTCCAAACTGAATAAAGCAATAAAAGAACTAAGTTGAGCTACTTCTTTAGATGTGATTCCTAAAAGCTTCTTGCGTTCAGCCTCCTGCCATGTCGCCTCAGCTTTAATCCCAGCTAGAAGTTTAACCAGGACACAAACACTTTTTAATGTAAATTCCAAATGTTATAACTTATACTTATTATAATTGCCGAACGAAAACCGACTGTTGCTTTTAAACCCGTGGAAAAAAAAAGCAGTACGCAAATCTAAATCTGACAACACGGAAAAGGATAAAAAAAAAAAGATCAATAGCGGTGGAAACCCAGAGAGTGTCGACCGCTGTAAATAATTCATTCGATTCAGTTAGAGGAAAGTGAGAACTTCAAGCGGCGAGTGGGATGTGAGCTCAGAAAGCACACAGAGACTTCAGAGACTCCATATCTGAGGTAGAAAAAGATCGCTGTCAAGGAGCATGGACCAATTATTGATACTTTACACAGAGATGTGGGAGATGTGCTCCTCTACTGTGGGGAGAGAAATTCCAACGCTTAAGAAAATGGTTTAAAAAATGACCACAAGCCTGAGAACATATCAAGCTTAATATACACAAGTAGATTCTTCTTGGTAGTAATTTTACGTAGTAAGGTCAACCAAGTTTTTAAACTTGTCACATAAGTTTTATTTTATTTTTCACCAATTCCACCAACCAGTTAAAGTCATCACATGATTGCTCCAAAGCACTTAAAGCACTTGACACCTTTTTAAACCACTACATGTACATCACTGTGCCGCCTAATTACTTTACTTATTATTATATTAACTTCACAAATAATTAAGTGCAGAAATAAATGGAGGACTTCACTGTGTTTATGTTCTGCCTTACTTCTCTAGCACTGGCTTGTCTGTAAATATCTAATCAGTTACGGATCGATTATAAAATAACCTGAGTCTCACCTGATCCTATAAATCACTGTTATTACTGTAGACTAAGTGTAATGTAAGTGGTGTGAGTGTGTAGTGTCTACTTTATATACTGTATATAAGCTACCTATTGTGTACGGTATGTAAAGCACATGCACACATAATGAGAATGCAAAGCCAGTTTATTTATTTATTTTTTTATTTTAGCTATCATAATTCAGTTCTTCTCATGTTTATGATCTGAAACAGTATTTTTCTCTCTTTGGACTAGCCTCTTTAGAATAGTGGTTGTTAATCACGGCTGTAAGTCCTGCACATGCATCTTCACTATTTTATTTAATGTCCTGCGTTACACATTCTATGATTTTCATACAAATCACAAAACCCCTTTATGGCTATTAAGACATGGACGATTCTGGATTATAGACTATAAACTTGCATAAAGGTTTAAATTAAAAAAAAACAGTTAATACATAAATGAAGATGAAGCCTTCATTATATTTTCTTAATTAGGATTTAGATAGTAGGCAGAAGGTGTAATGATATGATGTCAGGTCAGATCAGGAAGTTTTATTTCCTCTCTCTCCACTTTTGTCTGCAGGGGTTCGTCTAGATGGTTTCTCATTGCATAGGAATTTATTACACTGCATGTTAAACTGTCTAAATAAATGAAGCAGAATTGTGATAATGAATGACTGCAGTAGTTAAAAGACAAGAGTAGAGGTTAATATCACAGAGTTGTGAATCTGTTTGAAATGTATTGGTTAGGGGTTTAGATTTGACCTTCGCCCAGTCAGATGAGTCGGCAGGGAACATTATGACTTAATATTTCATATCTTTATAAAATCAGGAGAAGTTACCCTTTGCAGCAAAGTGATTCAGAGCTGTAGGATGATAAAGTGTTTTCATGTCTTATGAAATTATGAGAAATCTATTTTATTATGTTCAACACAAGGGCAGGAGCTCTGATGCAAGAAAGATACAGTTAGCATGTAATAGTGTAAGGATTGATTGGCAAAGATGGATTTGTGAGAAAGGGGAAGAGAATTTGGGCAATAAAAAATCAAAGAAAAGAAAAAAAATGACACCCTATTAAGGTATGAGACATTGTACTGTTTATGTACTAATGTATAGTTATATTTATTATATATTGTTGAATACTTTTTATACTTAATGTCCATGAAACAATTTGTCATTTATTTTATTGCAGCTATATACAGCAGTTCAGCTATAAATGTGCAATAATAATAATAATAATAATAATAATAATAATAGTAATAATAATAATTATTATTATTATTATTATTATTATTATAATTGAAACAGCTTGTTACATAACCCAAGAAACCACAAAAAAGCACCTCTGGGGTCGAGGGTTTGAGTCCCATCTCAGGTCTTTGTTTGTGTAGTTTGCAAGTTCTCCCCATGCCGCAGAGACGACTCCCAGAGGTTTTCTGAAGAGTGGTTGTAAAGCTTTACTGTAGGGAACTCTAAAATACAGTTAGTGCAATTATCCCCACAAAAAGTCATAATACTGTATCTCAAAACCGCGAATGCACTGCAAGGTCTACACAGCTGTAAAATCAAGTTGACTTATTCTAGTTTTTAGCTCGTTCACTAAAATGATGCATAGCAGACAGCTAGTTGTATGACTCATTCAATGCAACTGTCACTCAAATCAGCCACACTCTTATTTATGCATAATTTTATGGTATAATACGAATTTAACTGAAGAGTTACATGAAAAATGTACCCAGTTTTTTCACCAATAACAGTTGTCATGAATGGGAAATCTAGGTATCAAAACCAAAACCATTCAAACATGTTTATTTCTTTTTGTAATGTTGGGCGTTTTAGATTTCAAAACGGCATTTCTGTTATAAAGTTGGGATTGACTCACTTTTCACTAGTGGCCATCTAAGGAACTGCATGTTTGGACTCATTTTTCTAAAGCGGAGGTTGCCCCTTGGTTATTTCCTAGGCAGAACTTACTTTCAAATAAACAGTACACTCTGAGTGAACATTTCAAGTCTCTTGAACAGCTTCTTCCCAAAATTTCTAAATTGATTATTTGATTTATGATGCTCTGATCTTATCAGAATCCAGCTGTAATGAACATACACATCAGCTTTTAAAATTAAACCCTCACCACTCCCTTCAAGCATCCCTTGCATCAGCTAACAGATGTCTTACCGTGTGTTTTCCTCATGCTGCAAAGATATACCATCTGATTGTAATGTCTGTTTGCTGCCAACAATACTACTGTTAGTATCAATTAAAAAAATCGAAAAAGGCTTATCAAATTCTTGCTAATTGCCTTGTATCTTCTAAATAAAACTTGTTGTTTTAGTCACTTTTTTTTAAAAGACTCTCACCTCTGCTGCATTGCAGAGGGAAAAAAAATACAATGCTAATTAAAACATGTTACTCATGAGCAGGACCGCTCTAGCCTCCAATCGTATCTTTCACAGCACGGATTTAAGCCTGAGAAAGTAAAAAGCTTAAACTGATTCCCGCTCCGGCTGGTGATGAATCATTCATGATTTTGAAAGTTACATTGTGTTTGATGAAATGACACTGCTACTCTATGATGTTAAATGGATGACCCCAGCATGATCTTGCACATACAACCAAAATATTGAACTTACTGTACCAGCATAATCAGCAGCTTCCTGGAGGTGGTTCGAATTTAGCATTCCTCACCACTGTAGCATGAATTTACTTCCTGGCAAAAAAAAAAACAAAACAAAAAAAAACCCATAGCATCTGCAGTTGAAAAATATATAAATAAACATTGTTCTGAGTTGTCTTTCCAACATTATGTCGGGGTTAGTCTTTCAACATGATCCCAATGTCATGTAGTAAACGATAGTCCAACGTGACTTTATCAAAGTAATTCTAAGTTTCAGGAAAAACCAGATGCCAACAGTCGTCCGAATGAATTCCTGTTGGGATGACTGTGAGAAGAGAAGGCCGAGAATATTTCCAAAACTTTACAGGATACGCTCTTCTTCATCTCAAAACTTTGCCGTTCTGAGCTCTTGCCACAGAAAAGTCTATGAAGCATTTCCAGGTTTCGCAGAGACTTCATGAGAGCAAAAGGTTAAACTCTCGGCTGCCCACACACACTTGAGTATGAAATGTGATCCCACTCAGCTGGATGAGAGCCGCGCTCTAGAGACCTTTTTATTGAGAATGATTCTCTGCAATCGAGCGCACACATTGATAACTGTTTAGCAAAAGTAACCAAAAGAAAATGAAAAAAAAAGACTGATTTTATCTTAAAGACTTTAAGTAAAATTAAAGTTTTACAGATGTCAATGTGTACAGAACAAAACTCTCATGCTGTTGGAGTAAAATAATCCACAGTGACGTAGTGGATCAAATGGAGTTACAGTTACTAAATAATAGAAGTTGATTATTTCCCTATATCAGCATGTCCTTTGTAACAAAACAAGTTAACACAGGTTTACAGTCATGTTCAAAAGTTAGTGCTCCCACCTTTATTTTACTGTAATGTTGTTTTGTGCAAAAACATAATAAAACTCATCAGATTATAGTGGATTGTATTAGGCAAATACAACAAACCACGAAACACTTTTTTGTCACTGTGCCATTATTCATTTAACAAAAATAAAGCAAAAAACAAACAAACATGTAGGCATCCGTTCATGATTCAATAGATTGTGGATCCATCTTTAGCAGCAATACCTTAAAGAGATAATTTGCTGTATGTCTCCCACATCATTCTGGTTCATTCTTATTTACAACATTGTTTCAGTTCCTTGAGGCTTTTGGGTTTTTGCTTATGCAGATATTTCTTAAGATCCCAACAAGGTATTTTAATTGGGTCAAGGTCTAGACTTTGACTAGATCATTTCAAAACATTGATTATTTTATTTCTGATGTAGATTTATTGGTCTGCTTTGGATCATTGTTCTGTTGCATGACCCGGTTTTGACCAAGCTTGAGCTGCCAGACAGATGGCCTTAAATTTTAATCTATAATACTCTTGTATACAGAGGAGTTCATGATTTACTCAATGGTGCCTAGATCCTGTGGCTGCAAAAACACACCCGAATCATTACACCACTTTACTGCTTTGCCCGACAGTGGGGATGATATGTTTCTGCTGTTTTCTTTTCCCCCAAACATGGTGCTGAGTATTAAGGCCAGACAACTCCACTTTGGTCTCATCTGTCCATAGGATATTGTTTCAGAGCCCTTGTGGTTTGTTCAAATGCAGCTTGGTAATGTTCAGTCTTGCTTCTATTTTCTTTTTAGACAGAAGAGGCTTTCTCCAAGCAACACTTTCAACTGTACTTGTTCAATCTTCTTCTCATTTGCTGTCATGGACATTTAACATGATCATTGAGGACTGTATTTCTCTGAAGGTTGCTCGGTGTGACATTTGAATTAATGTTCTGGGACATCCGCTCCTGGGAAGATTGGCAACTATCTTGAAAATTTTTCACTTGTGAATAATCTTCCTCATGTAGTATGATGAACTCCAACTTGTTTGGAAATGGTTGTAGAACACTTTCCAAATTGATGTGCAGTAATAATTGCTTCTCTATGATTTGCATTGTGTTAACACACACCTGAATTCTCCTGAACATTCTCCTGCACACCTGCTGGTCTGTATACCTGCTGATGATCAATAATTTAAGGTCTGATGATTAGCAGCACCTGGCTCAAGATTACACTTTTAAAACCTGTGGAAGGGGGTAACTGGGAGTATGTCCCATATGTTTTTTTTTTGGCTTTATTTTGGTTAAATAAATAATTTCACAGTTAAAAAAAAGTTACAGGTTATTGTCTGTCTGAGCTTGTATTTGCTTAATACTGAGACCCACTATGATCAGATTATTTTTTATTATGTTTTTAGACAAAAACTCAATGAATTAGAAGTGGGGATACTAACTTTTGATCATGAATGTATATCAATGCTCTTGTTGAAATATTCTGTTATTGATTCATGGTTACTGGTCTGTTTGTTGCTGTCATTTCAGTGTGATTTCAGGTCTTCTAAGAGCTAAGCTGTGAAAGCATTATTCATGGAAAATACACAAAATGAACATCACAGGAATCAGTGTGAAGCCTGAAGGCATGTGACTCCTCGCTGTGACTCCAGAGAAAGTCATTAAAGTCCCGTGTAACATTGCGTCTCTGAACCATGTACAAGCTTTCCTCATCTGTCTCTGTATACATGGTGTTGTGAGGCAGCGATGATGCTCTGGAATGTGCTCTCACATTCAATTCTATGGAGTTTCTACTGAAACATTGATCCTGAGTCAAGATCATTCAGGTCAGAGACACAGTCAAATAAGCAGAAAAAATCTACAGTGCAGAAATTAGCCAAAGCATTTTATTTAGCCTCGATGTCTCTTTTAATCTCTCTCCTTCAGCTGTACCCACAGTTCCATGTGTATTATGAGATTATTAGGGGCTATTACAAGGAAATCTTTTTGTTCTTGAGCCGAGGCCCTGAGCAGTAATCAGATAAACAATGTGCTGAAGATCACAGATGCTAACGCTGCATTTGATTAGAGCTCAGTGATGTTAAATCTGCAGCATCAGGACAGACACAGTAGCACTGCCCTGACCTTTACAAGGGTTCATATACCTTTCTTTCTTTCTTTCTCTCTCTCTCTCTCTCTCTCTCTCTCTCTCTCCAATAATACCACATTTCACCACAGGAAATAATCCCAGCTGAAGACAGAGAACAGTTGAGTGCTGACGTCACTCTGTAGGTTACCATTTCAGACAGCATTACCTTCCCACCACAGTGAGTGGTTTACAGCACACACAGCAAGTTCACCCCTGCATACTCTTCTTTTCTGCACCTGATCAAGGAGTTCTTCTCTGCTTAGAGATAAAATGTGTATGATAAAACTCCTGTGACCAGACAGTCCTTCTGGAGACAGTAGATGCTTGTTGGCTGGCTTTAGGTGCAGAAGACTGGCAAAGATTTATCTGCCATACAGGTTTGGTGGTCTGATCATGAGGAGCTAATGGACTGAATGGGATTATTTTAAGATTAATTGAGATTTTCAGTTAAATTTGTTCTTAGTGCTTTATTGTGTGCGTATACAGTACATATACACTACACACACACACACACACATATATATATATATATATATATATATATATATATATATATATATATATAGCCGATGTTCTATAAATCTATCCTATCTATGAATCCGTACTACATTCACTCACTATGCACGCACAAACTAAAGTTTCCGCATCTTTTTCTAATTAAGTATATTTCAGTACATAATAAATTGCCAACACACATGTTGTAAATTTTTATGCATCCCAAATATGTTGCATCCCTGGTATCGTATACTGTACAAAGCACGTTTCGCAAAAGAACTGCTTCATACTGCAGTGTCTTCTCTATCTGCAATATACTGTATATATATATATATATATACACACACAGTAATATATAATTATTATATTTTCTAAAACAAAAATTGGACATTACGATTAAACCAATTGGAACAGTAATTCACTGAATACTTTTTTACTCTTACTTTTTGGATGACTACTTTTTACTTCTACTTGAGTAATATTTCTTTGATGTTCAGCTACTCTTACTTGACTATCTTTTTTGGCTACTTTACACACACACACACACACACACACACACACACATTATATATATATAAGCAAAAGAAAAAATATTTAAAAATATATAATTGGTTTTAAATTGCTGTTGATGTATAGACAGCACAACGCAGCTCCGTCTTTGGCTTTGCCAGAATTATAAAACCTATTTCCTCAAGATTGACTTGTTCATTTTAATACTAACAAGCCTCAAGGCTAGAAGCTAGAACGAAGACGGTGAAATATGCGTATAATTCATTTCTGTGCTTCAGGACAAATCATGTGAACGAATCCGAAAGCATGTGGAACATGTTCATGATTCAGGAGCTGGAGGTAAAAAGGAATTGTTAATGAGAACGGTGAATTGCTCTGTAAATCTTTATAATCAGTTACACGCGATGCTGAGACAGAAACTCACTAAATGAGCGAAAGTAATTGGTCCAGATTTATGAACTGTTTGATGGAGGTTATTGAAAAATTCATTTTCCGAATCAGTTTCATGTGACGTCTCAATCAAAATGTAGAGCTGTCTTGCAGTACGGCACGACACAATCAGGGAAAAGAGGAAGAGCAGAAAAGATGCAAATTAACACAATAAAAAAATAAACACCTCTACACCTGTTTATTTATAAGCCAATCTTGTGGAATGTTGTGTTTCTGAAAAGCCAAGGATATCAACAGGGTTTATCAGAATAGATTAGATAACTACATAAATGAGCAGGTGTTACTAATAAAGTGAAAGAAATTAACCCATATATTTAAAAAACAGATAGGGTCTTCAGTCATCGTTTAAAGATTGGCAGAGACTCGGCTGTGCAGACATCTAGAAGAAGTTCATTCGACATCCGACGAGTACGGTTAGCAGTTAGAGGTTTAAGAGTAAAGGGGGCTGAATACAAATGCCTACCACAATTTTCAGATATTTATTAAAAAAAATTTTTTTAAACCATTTATTATTAACATGACAAAATGTGGAAAATTTCAAGGGGTATGAATACTTTTGCAAGGCACTATATAAAAATAAAGGTAATTGGAGTCTTGATATGCATTTTGATGCCAACTTTATTATAACTATAAATATATTTACATATTAAAAACTGCAACCAAACAAATCAAATAACTAACCAGTGGTGGATGAAGTACACAAATCCCCTAGGTAAAGATGTACTTCAGTAAAACTAAAAATCCTACATTTACATTTCCACTTGAGTACAAGTACAACATTTCTCACCTTCAAATGTACTTTAAAATCAAAAGTTAAAGTGCTGTTTTATTCTGACTGTAATGTCAGGTTATTATTTTCATGATTAGACGCACGCTTTATCTCCTCATTGAAAGGCTCTTATGTCACTCTGGGATCAGGTCTGTTAATAGAAGGTGGTTAACTGAGTCTAAAAAAACATTCTCATGAGCGTTCAACATGCAGCCGCGTCATTTCCATTACTGAGATCTGAGTGGCTGTGAAATAACAGGATGTGAGAGAAAGCAAACTTTCCTTTTAGGATTGATTTAAACTGAACATCTCTGCACATGGCCACCATGCTTTATCTAGAAAAAAGGGAAAAAACCCGCAAAATGTAACCAAATATAACACGATATATAATATGTGTCCGGGGTGTAATAGATGTATTACTGTAGTGGATTGTTTGATAGTTTATCAGTGGTTATGATCTCAGCCAGAAAAAACTAAATCTCGGTTAAAGCATAACTCCAGTCCACCTGCTATCTGTTACAACATCGTTAACTACATGAAAAACCAATTAAAAGAGATTTTATTAACCAAACTCCAAGTGTCAACACTGAACGATTGTTATGTCATGATCTGAGAACGTTCAGCTGAGAACCTTGAAGCACTACATGCTAATGCTAGACAGATAGCTAGCTAATGGAAATGATAAAACGTCAGGTGATCACTAGATCCAGCTTGTTGTAAGGGGTTGTGGCGTTGTAAAGCTTCACAAGCTATTGTTACACTCAAAAAAATGAACATGGCTACCTGTTACATGTACTAAAATGTAATATGTGTTTTGTATGTTTCCAAGATGAACATGAATAAATTATGTTGTATTTACATGAAATTTACATGACAACTTAACATGTATTAGATTTAATCATGTTGCGATAAACCAAAGAGATCTTGTCACTATGAAAACCGGAAATAGCAAAACCGGAAATATCGCGAGAAGACATCGCGAGAAGAGAACACAGCGTGTTGAGAAGACAAACGTTTGGCGGGCGTGTGGAAAAGGTAAGCAGGAATTAATTCCCATCTTTCTAAATAGAAACGAAATACTGAACATAAATGTCATCTTCTGTTTAGCGATGTTTAGTCACGTTATTTTGGTTTAAGCTATTTCTTGTATTTTTAATCACACCTAAAATACCGACGGTTATATGCGCGTGCTTAATCTGCGGTTCGGTTCTGGTTTCGGTCTGTTCTCATGAGTTGTGAAGCGAGAGGAAGAAAGTATAAATATTGTTCATTTGCTAAATTAAGTATCATGAATTTTAATTGAATCTATCTCTGTATTTTTTCACAGGAGTTTGTGAGTGAAAGTGTCCTGTCTGCATCTGACTTCAGGAGTTTCCTGACCAACCGTCTCTAACGGTCATATTTAAAAGTCATAACGGACAGTTATAAAGTACAAAACTTTCTGTTGGTGTTAATTTTTTTTCTATGATTAATACTTATTTGTGGTGTTTTATGTTTTGTACATCTTTTCAAATTGAGACTTCATTTGTAAGTTGCTGCTGGTGTAAAATAAAAATCTCCGTTTTATCCCGTTTGTCTTATGCTTCCTTCCTTCACAGAATTCTGTTGACCAGGGCTTGAAATTTAAATTTACTTGAGTTGGATCAACTTAATTTACAACTGAAAAATGTGTTGTACCAACGCTATTCATTTATGTTAACAGTATTAAATTATGTTGGACGCAGCTGTAGTAAATAAGTTAAATTAACTTAATGAAATTAATTTGACTGAACCTAAGAAGTTGGGCCAACAAAATTGCTTAATGTTGAAAGAAAGCCATTAAATCAGGTGGAAATTCTTTCCATAATTTAATTACGTTCATTCAACAAGTTATTTTTTTTGAGTGTACATTATCCATTAAAGAAAAATGAACACTATAAAAAATTTTAAAAAAATGGGCTTATGTCCACGTGTTTGCTCAAAATTCACACTGAGTTACAGAGGCAGGTAGAGAGAGTGTCTTAAAATGAACATCTCTTTCTTCTCTTCTTACTTGAATGAAACAATCTTACAAATAAGGCCATGTGTACTGAAGTGGCGGGTTAGAGTCAAGACTTTTTTTAGTCATGTTCCCAAGTGCTGAGTGTTGTCCTGCTCTGATCTTGCTCTTGATGAAACCAACAGGTAAAATTAATTCAGTCACAATAAAGCATGATTGTTGACAGATGTTGCACAGATGTTGCATAATGTAGTGGAGTGGAAAGTAAAAAGTCCACGTTAATGGAAATACATAATTAAAGTACAGATACTTCAGAAAAATCTTCATGTACAGTACTATATTACATTTACTTTGTTACTGTCTGCCTCTGTAACTAACCAAATAAAAGACACTTTGTATATGAAGTGAACTTAAGATAGAAACACAAACATACTCCAAACTGTCACGCATTGAGGTGAGCAGGTTGCAAGCCTAGACATTTCTTAAATATTGTGAAACCTAAACAGTATGACAGTGATCATGCTAATGCTAAAGCTAACACGTGAAAATACCAAACAAGAAACTAAACAACAGCACAAATAAAAAAGAAGGTCAATAATACAGTAATGCAAATTGATCGTTAAAGTCGTTGCGTGGAGGAAATCCAAAATCTTGTGTCCTGTTTTGTTGCACTAGTTTTTCAATTAGGACCTTGGTGCTAAGGCAAATAAATGCAAATTTTGTCAGATCACATTCCCTTAAATATACTAAAGTTTGAATGATAAGCCGAGAGGGCTTTTGTGCAATTTGCCCAAACCAGGTGAATATTAGTGCCATGTGCGCTGCTCTTAGCTCTGTATTGTTCTCAGTTGTGTGCTTTATCCTGAAAACTGGCTTCCTTTTTAACTGCTGGTATAATTTTTTTTTAGAAACCTGTATGCAATAATAAGCCTCAGTGAGAGAGTTATCCTACATGTTTAATAGTTTTAATGCTGCATGTTAATTGAGCTGCGTTTTTTGCAGGTTACTGTGAATACATCCTACACACATTCATTACTCTCTTCACACTTAACAAAGAAATTAAACTTATTAAGCAAGAATATTTGTAAGTCTTACAGAAGCATCACAGATGCACAACTGTACATATCAAACTTTAATTACAAGCCTTTATACGCTATAAAGCGAGTTTATCCTGAAAAAGTAATCCTTTAATAAAAACTGCATGTTTGTCATTTTAAACTCTTTCGTTCTGACATGAGTCTTTATTTAATAACAAAATCACTTATTAATGGTTTATTACTGCCTCTTCGCTCCCAAGCTGTCATTTCCGTGACATGGCAGCAGCATTTAAAGGGCAATTTGTGCCTCATGCGGGGCATTTAGTAAATTGAACGTTAATGTCAGTCATTGGGAGCTTACTGTGCGCCTCTTATTGAGTTTTGTTTTGCACTATGACTCCTGATGTGCGAATATCTGTCCCAATGTTTTCCTTTGCTGCACTTTATTGCATCACACACTAAAAGCAGCCATTTCGGCTGATCACAAATGACTCACAAACTTGGGCAGCATGCAGAGTCGGCGACTTAACCTGAAGTTGACATTTAGGGACATTTGAGTTTATTGCACTATAGTACAGTCTATTATACTCAGATCATTTTTCTGAGCCCTATATTCCAAGTATTAAAATGACCACCATATGTGTGGTTCACACCTCTGAGAAGACCAGACACCAAGCATAAGGTTTCTTCTTCTTTCTTAACCCCGAGCCTTTAAATTCTATTTTGCAAGCTTCAAATAATGATCCGAGAAAGAAGAAGAAACCTTATCCAATATAGAATCAATAAATTATTTGAAAAATGATACAGTATGTGCAAGCACTGAAATAAATCTAATCACAGTCTAATCTATGTAAAGACATATAATGCTGAATGAATTGTTCATACTATAGAAAACCATCAAATGGTCAAACACTAGTTTAATTAAACAAAATGGTTTTTATATAACTACACATAAAATAGCATGTGATCTAGCACATGAGGTTATTTTGCATTTTATGTATTTTTTAAGTTCTTTGTCATGCAAATGATACACTCACTCTCTCACCCTCAGTCTATCCCAGGGGACTCGAGTCATGAGGCATGCCAATCCATCATAGGGCAAGGATGCACACACTCACTCACACACTATGGACAATTTGGAAATGTCAGTTAACCTACTCCACATGTCTTTGGACTGTGACAGGAAACAGGAGTACCCGGAGGAAACCCCTTAATCGTGGGGAGAACATGCACAAAGACTCAAGGTGGAAATCGAACACTCGATCCTGGAGGGGTGAAGCCACAGTGCTAACCACTACGCCACTGTGCCACCATAAATACTAAATTAAAGTCATGAAATCATATACATGGTAAGTAGGGGATTTTAGTAACATTTTATTAAAACATTATCAATGCTTAAGTAAAGGCTGATGTCCTCAAACTGATTCATTATATTCAATTTTATGTCCTTTATTTAACATGGTAAAAGTCTCATTAAGATTAAAATCATCTCGCAAAGAGAAACCTGTCCCAGATGCCTGCAGAGGGCAGCGGTGGAACGAATTCACACAGCAAAAGCACTGTTACATGCTTCAGGAAAACCAGCGATACTCAGTCGTAACACAATAAAATATACATATCTTTCCATTCCTCCTTGTTCGAGACTGTTTTGATTTAGATTTGCGGGAGCTTGGAGTCCTGTACTCTGGGGCGGCAACTCATCACAGGGAAACACCAATCAGTATACACTGCATGTCTTTGGAGTGTTGGAGGAAACCATCAAGCACAGGAAGAACATCTCCACACACACAGAATAGAGGTGAGATTCAAATCCTGAATCCTGGTCTAACCTGAGGTACCTGATCTGTACAAGCATGCAAAAATATTAACCATACTGTACATGTGCACGGTTATGAAGAAAGCAATCTACAGATGCATTTATATATACAGTATAAAAACATCCGTGGCCATGTACTGACTGTATAACACACTCCAGTGGATATAAAGTAATAACCATAATAATCTGCTTTAAAAAAGCATAGCAGCTTTACAGGATGTAAAAAAAGGCTGAATGAGGTTCAGGTAATCCCACCTATCAACTGCAGAGAGACAGAAAGTCCTCGTACTTAATACGTCTATAATCCTATAAAGAGCCAGAGTGGGGTGGCGTGTTCTGTTTTATAACAAACATCCTTACAGTATAGGCGTGTACCCCAATAGCCAGATATTACAAATATTTATGTACGTACTGTATCTACATTCAGATTTATGCTGAAGTTGACTAAGTGTTGTAACTTTTCAGGAAAACAAAACAAAACACAGAAAACACTAGCTGCTTGTACAGGGACAATATTTCTTCAGTTTGACCAAAATGATTCTGATTAAAGATTCCAACTTATTTGATTATATGGACGCTGAGCCAATACGATGTGTGTTTACAAGTGTTTAATAAAAATAAAACTTTTGCAAAGTGATTCCAGCTGCCAGGAAGCAATTAATATGTTGTCTTTGGTCTTTTGGCTGCTCCCGGCAAGGGGTCGCCAGAGTGGACCATTTGAAGTGCTTCGAGTGGCTCGTCATGAGACACATCAAGACCCTGCTGCCCCCCTTACTGGACCCACTGCAGTTTGCATTTCGTTCAAACCATTCGGTGGACGACGCCATCTCCACCACATTCCACTTTGACCGAAAGGCCCCAGTCAGTGGGGATCGGGAACTGCACCTCCAGCACCACCACAATGAGCACTGGGGCCCCCCAGGGCTGTGTGCTCAGTCCACTGCTGTTCACACTGCTGGCTTTACGCTGGATGCCCTTTTTGACGCAACCCTCCCTCAATTTATCCAGCTTGGGACTGGCACTGCGTCCAGTGGTTGGGGTTTGGCCACTGGCTGGGAGTCGAACCTGGAACTTCCATGTGTATGGATAATTGGGCTAAAATATGAGTTCTAGTCCGTACTGTATGTGTGCATACAAGCTTTCAGCAGTGCTTATGATGTTGTCAGTATGATCCGTCTTTGAAAATTTTAATTAATTTAACATTTAATAGGGGGTGAGAGTTCAAAAGGTCTGTTACAGCTGATTAAGAATGCAAAATTTCACTGCCGGAAACTCATCACATTACTCAAAGCAACAAACACACATAGAAATAATATATTTTATTATTTCAACAGGAGAGAAGTGATCAAAGCGTTTACATGGCTAATATTCCCACTGAAAATTTATGCATACGTGATAGAAACAGTCTTTGTAGCTTGGAGGATTTTAATTTTACAGAAATATGTGTGCTGTGGGTTTAAAGTTTCCACAAGCCCAAGGAATATTTTGATATGTCGGTTGTGTCTCTGAGCCATTCTGGTTCATGCACTGAAACCTGAAAGACCTTGACCATCAGGGAGATTTGTCCAATGTTCTAACATTGCCTCTACCTGTTTACTGACCCGCAGGTCATTCCTGTTCTCCTCCTCTAATCTTACATGCAACTTCATGCCGCTTCTTCTTTCATTCCTTTTTATATTCTCTTTCAGAGTAACCACTGACCCTTGCATCAGAACCCACCTCGCTAACAGAGCAGACGCTTTAAGGTATAAAAACAAGCCTTGAATATTCTGCTGCTCTCTGTGCAGCTATTGCTGCTATTTTCTTTATTTGTATTATATTTGGAAGGAGGCTGAGAGAAGCTTTAGTCTCTATTTTTCTCCGAAGAAGATGCCTGTTGTTGCATTGGCTTCCGTACAATGTTACATGATATTATGTGACATGATACAGTATGATATAAGAGGGAAAGATTCAGTATCTTCAGCTAAACCAGTATTAAGGAATAATTTTTCAATGTTGTCTTGATTCATTTTAGTCATTATTTGATTCAAAACATCTAATTGTTACACCCCTAGTGTAGTCAAATAAATATTCATATACAAATATTCAAGTACAGGAAGTGATGTTACTGTTTCTCAAACATACTGTGTTTGATTCATGTTGTTTAAAACACTAGGAAAGCTTCATGCTCAGTGCATTCTGTAAATGGCTATCCAGCTCTGGACCTCAAAAGGTTGCCAAAGCATGCAATAATCTGCAAGCAGTGTATCAAAACCTTGTGTATCATATTACAGGCTAAAGAAGATATATAGCCTAAATACATAAGTGTACAAAAACAAATAACATTAAAGTTTTGTTTAGAGTCTGCAGCATGTACTTACAGCAATTAATATGATTCAATCATGTCTGAATAATTATGTAATACACTGTATATCATTTGTTCATTTATTCTCAGTAAGGCTTTTCCTGGACAGAGTGCCAATCCAATGCTCATTTATATACAATAGGCAATTTAGCAATATATTACGAGGAATGCCTCATCTGCATGGCTTTGGACTATGGGAGTCCCCAGAAGAAACACACCACGGAGAACATGCAAACTCCATACACACAGACCCGAAGCAGAAATCAAATCCTTGACTCTTTTTAATGAATACAAACGCTGTTTTTTATTTTTATAGAATACAAACGCTGTAAATAAACAGCATTTTACTGGAAAAGATACTGCCAGCAATTTACTGTAATTTTACAAGCAATTTTTGAAGTGTACAGTAAATATCAATGTATATAGGCTATATATATATAGTTTATTTTCATAGGGTCAGTAGGCATATTCTTTGAATTTTCCTTTATTACTTTGTCAATTTAGACTACTCATGACATTGTTTAATGTCGTTCAAGTTTTAAAAAAGGATAAATGAAGTACTAATGAAAATGATTATGAAATTCTCTATCTCTTTTAACATTTCTTTTTCTTTTTTATTCTTCTGGTGTTTAGGGGCTGGTGTTGATGAACACAGACTCAGGTGACTATATAGAATAATCCAACAAAAATAAACAAAAAATAAAAAATAAATAAACGAATGAATAAATAAATAAATAAGGTGTGAGATTATTGAGGATTATGGTAACACAGGATGAAAACCCTGGTTCTTCAATGACACTTAATTTAGTCACTTGTATCTCTTACAGTACCATCAAGGCTTATAGTGTATCTGTCACGCTCACAGTTTGAACACTCACATGCACGAACACACTCTGTGGATTTACAAAGGTCTGTGAGTGTTAATCAGGCACACACCACAATGTAATCAGTACAAATTTGGTTTAATTATTCTCTAAACTAATTGCCAGTTAATGATGAAATAAATCCTACAAGCCCAATTAAGATGCAATTTTGGAAAGGAGTTATTTTTTAGCGCTTGCATTCAGCGACAAAGCTACAAAGCCATTAACTGTTATTTTTCTGATGGTTTATTTACTGAAGGAGAAGAAAACAGCCTTGAGGAGGGAATAAATTATCACATCATGAAGCAGCGAGATCACATGGCATGGAGTCGCAGTGGAATCGCAGCCAATAAGAGCGCCCGAAGTCTAATACCCTCATCTGGCACTTGGGGTTTGTGTGATGTAAGGATTTATTCATTCCTACACCACCGTAATATCCAGATGTGTTTCCGTTCATTCATATACAGTAGCAACCTCAGAGAACATGCAAACTCCATGCACACAGACCCGACAGGGGAATCGAACCCAGGACCTGGAGGTGCAAGGCGACAGGGCTAACCACTGCTGCTCCAGATGTGTTTACTCTTATTATATTTAATTAATAATTGCAGGGTTACCATTTGTACCTTCTTTTAATTACTGTTAAATACCTTGTTAGCTTTTGAAACATGAGCTGCAAGCTTGTAATGTGACTGAGCACTTTAATTTCCCCAATACACTGGATTTACATCCCTCTGGAAGAATGGAGGTCAACTTATGAAATATAGCGATTTTTAATCAGCATGAACAAATATATTGTTTTTAATCTGTTATAAGATTATTCAGGATACTGTTGGGTTTCTGTGTGTAGAGTATCATGACTCTTTGTCTAGCTACTGGTGAGCAGGGGGATGATAGAGGGGAGGAGAGTGAGCCCCCTGCTGGCCAAATAATTCACACCTCCCAATAATAACTCTACAGGGATAAAACAGAGAGCACAACTCAAGCTGTTTGACAGCAATAAAATGATAACATTTAAACTCGGGATCCTGAGTGTCTGCTTTCATAAATGTCATTACCCACTAGTGTGGAGTGAGATGTCAGATACACAATTCGCTGCTAAACTTGGGGACTGTGAAAACATAAACAAGTCTGTGGTAGAAAGGGTTAAACTGGCTGCTCTTCACCAAGTTGATCTAATCACTTGTAATACTTGAGTGCAAGAAGAAGAGTTTTACTGACCTGATCTCCACTCACACACACGGTTGTTGGAACTATTTTGTTAAAATGGATGCCGGTGTTTTTTCTTAGGGGGTGTTGGGGTCTGCTAACCTTTGTTTTGATATGCGGCACGCTCATTTATTAATTATTTATCATACAATTTATTCATTTCTGACTGGACAAGGGTCGGTCATTCCATTAACAGGGGTATCCTGTTTACACCTGGAGAAACTTCAACATTTGATTTAAGGGACAACATTACACTCATTCAGTGCGAGCGAGCTGGACTACACGCAGCAATTGTGAAACTTTACATTTTGCAATTGTGGACTCAGGAGAAATATACTTCACACGAATTGCCTTCACTTGAGTCTACAAATTAATAAGCAAACTCTCTATCGACTTCACTAGGAAGTAAAGAAAATCTTTATTGCTTGGCTCTAATGTCCGACTCTAAACCCTTACAAACTATTTTTGGACCAGCGATTTAAGTAACAAAATCAGAATACAAAATTATAGTAAAAAGACACATTTTATCAGTAGTAGAAGTGTTTTATAAAAGCAATATGATACTTGTGGTCATGGGGTTGTTAAAGGTGATGCATATTATTTATTCTGTAAGGCCTGAATGAATATGAAAGGCAGGCAAATATAAGATAAGTTTTCTGCGGTAAAGAGAACTTGATGTGGGCGGGGCCATGGGGCCAGACACATTTTGTAATAAAAAAGTTTTGATACCCAGATCCTGCAGCCTTTACATTAGCATGCACGCTGCACACAGGGATGAGAGATTAATTATAAAGTGCCAATAGCGATTTTCATAATTATATGAGTCCAACATTGTTTTTAACAAATTCAGCTCAGGTTTATGTCTACATTGGTGATGTGTGAATAAACGAGCTACAGGATTCTCCAAATTTACCATCTTTTTTTACACTCTTAGGGCTGCTGAGGAATGCTGATGAAATGACCAGCATGTAAATATTATTATTATTATTATTATTATTATTATTGTAGCCTTATAGAACATTTTGGAACAATTAGTTATAATTAGTTAAACTAACTAAAAGTAGTTATTGAGTTAATCAGTTAACATCTAAATAAATACGGTGTAAGGGGTGAGATAGAGTTTTTATGATTATAAAAAGATTCATGTTTTAATAATAATAATAATAATAATAATAATATGGGTAAGGATTTAATGTATGGTGCAAGGTTTAGTTTTTATAGTGTACATACCATTTTTTTGGAGTCACAGTCGAATTATTTTAAAACAAACAAACAATAAACATTTTTAGTTTTTGTTAGAAATGATGTGTGTATTTTTTAATAAAAAAATATCTCTGTCACTATCTACATGACTTCAAAAATGTTATATTTTAAATGTTATTAAATATAACAGTCTACATATAAGAAATTTCCCTCATGTGGGATGAATAAAAACTATTTTAACTAACATGTTATTATAAGCTGAGAAGACTTTTATAAAATAACAATCCTTTACTTGATAGCAAGGATGTACAATAGCACTTCATTTTAGTGACTTTATTTAGATTTTTTGCATCCATGAGCTGAGCTGCTAGAATTACTAGCAGTGAGAAAAGAAATAACTTTCTTTATAAACTACCTGTCTCTCATTTCTTCACACATTAATAGGTCTGTATTATCTGGATATTTTGCTAACACTTCATGAAAAACTTAAGATGTCAGGATTTTAGCTTTAAGAAGTGTTAGTACACATTGTTAAAGGTTAAAGAGTTTGTTGTAATAGTTAAAAGATTACAGCTAATAATAACATGCTGATCTTTAATGTAATCAGTGATATTATTATTTCAGGTTGAAGCCTGCGTATGTCTGTCTATCTTTCTGTACTGTAGAACTCTCCATCTAACTTACATTTACATTTAGGCATTTGGCAGATGCTCTTAACCAGAGCGACTTACAAAAAGTGCTTTACATTACTGAATAAATACTTACACTGGGTTATAGGTTACTAAATAAGTGCCATCAGTCAAACACAACTGCCAAGAGTTTTTTTTTTCTTTTTTGCTGGAGAACTACTCCAAGTATTGAAGAAACAGATGTTGTTTAAACATCATCCAAGACTGCTGTATGGACATCTAGAGGAAGTTCATTCCACCACCAAGGTGCCAGAACAGAAAAGAGTCTAGATGAATGTCATCCTCGATCCCTGAGAGATGGTGGGACGAGGCGAGCAGTGCTGGAGGATCAGAGGGAACGTGGTGCAGTGCGTGGTGTGATCATCAGGGTTTTGAATTTGATGTGGATAGCTACAGGAAGCCAGTGGAGGAAGCGGACAAGTGGGGTGGTGTGGGGGAACTTGGGAAGGTGGAAAACAAGACATGCTGCTGCATTCTGGATCAGTTGCAGGGGACGAATCATGGACAGAGGCAGGCCTGCCAGGAATGACTTGCAGTAGTCTAATCTTGAAATTACAAGGGACTGAACAAGCACCTGAGTAGCCTGTGAAGAAAAAAATGGGCGGATTCTTCTGATGTTGAAATCGACAAGAGTAAGTGAGGTTAGCAATGTGTGGGGAAAATGACAGATGATTGTCCACGGTTACCCCAAGATTGCAGGTGGTGGCTGAAGGAGTGATCTGATTGTTGTCCAGGGATATCACAAGGTCTTGACCTGGGGATGAGTCACCAGAAATGAACAGCAGTTAGTTTTTTACTCAAATTGAGCTTCATCTGATGAGCTTCCATCTAGGATGAGATGTCTGCCAGACATGCTGAGATCCTGGTGGAAACCTGAGTATCTGAGAGAGGAAATGAGAGAATAAGTTGGGTATCATCTGCATGCATCTGGTATGAAAATCCAAGTGATGATATGACCTTACCAAGAGACTGGGTATAGAGGGAAAACAGAAGATGGCCAAGTACTGAGCCCTGTGGGACACCAGTAGAGAGTCTGTGTGGAGCATATGTGGATTCTCTTCATGTCACTTCATATGACCTATCTTTATCATAAGAAGCAAACCATTGCCATGCTGTTCCACAGATAACAGTTTAGTTATCTCAAGTTAACTTATTAATACAAAGAAATAAAATGCTGTAAAGTTGCGTATCTTATGCCTTGTTTACGCTTAGCTGTAATTCTTTCATCTTCAGTCAAATATGACTGTTCATAACATCACTTTTACTCAACATGCATAACCCTCTCAGTTTGAATATTTTACACGCCCTCATCTCAGACTGCTGCCGATATGTTTGCTCTAACAATCTGCTCTAACGACTGCTTTTTATTAGCTCTGCAGTTTTAGAACATATGAGACAAACTGGTTTTAAACTTCCTGTAGGAAGAATAAACATACAACGATCTGTTTATAAATCTTTGAAAACTCAGTTTTTAACTGTTTCAAAAGTTATATACCATTTTGGTGTAAGCCATGGTGTGCCTCGTGTTTGCCTGTGTTTCGTGAGGATTGTGCTGCTCTGTAGGATCATTACAGTTGTTTCTTTGTCCTGTGTATTTACACTAAACTATTGTATTGATTGCCTCTATTGAGTGATGTGTATAGTCCCGCCCACTTAGAGGGCAAAAGCACTGTATTTATCCCCAAAAGCGATGGCTGCTGTGATGTAAGCTGGCACATACAGTAACTGCTCATACAGTAATCTCTCTTCTACTTAACATTTTAATTTAATTTATAGCGCAGCTTTAGCTCCTGGCAAATACCAAAAGACTGGCTAATTTTCATTACATTCTGCCAAGCCAGTTTTTCATGATGCTGTGACAAAATCGGCTGAACAGACAGACAGACAGACCAAATTTCTGAGACTGGTTGCAGGTCCTCCAATGTATGAAACATAACAATATCATTGAAGGAGTGAGCTCTAACCAAAATACAGATCAAAACCCTTCTTTTGTTTATATATATTAAAAGGGGTTTAACTAAAGTGTCACTCTTCAGGAATTACTTTTTCACACACACATTGTCAGGGGCTCATAAATAACAAAAGAGACACATATAATTACAAACATAAGAATTTCTTTTAATATTTTAATGACAATTCTTTGACTGCCTAAAGTCTGGACCCTATGGGCATGACCAATGGCTGAGTTTCCTTCCTCAAGATGCTTTGCCAGGCCTTTACTGCAGCTGCCGCTTGTTTGTGGGGTTTTCTGCTCTATTGAGTTAAGAGCAGGTCCTGATGAATATCCAGTTTATTTGCCTTAAAAAACTTAAGTTGTTCCCATGAAGCGGCATCAATCTGAATTTAAGGCTGTATCTGAGCAGACATTATAATCATATATATTTCTGAATTCATCCTGCTATTTTTTCTTTTATCAGTGACCCTGTTCCAAGAGGTTTTCTGGCCTTTCTGTTCTTGAGCCTTACCAGTGATTTGCACCTTCTAATGAAGCATCTGTATTTACATCATGAAGCCATCTCTTGACTGTAAACTTTGACATTGACATGCCTACCGCCTCAAGAGTGTTCTTGACTTGGCTTGATGTTGTGAAAAGGTTCTCCTTCACCATGGACCGAATGCTGCAGTCATGCACTTTAGTTGTCAAGGCACTTTGCTGTTGCTGAGCTTGGCAGTTTATTCTTTCTTTTTAAGAACGTTCTAAACTGCTGTGTTGGCCACATCATGTTTCTGCTCTCACCCTAATGGATTTATTATTTTTTTTCAGCCTAATGATGGCCTCCTTCTCTTGCATAAACACCTCTTTGGACCTCATGTTGAGAGTTCGAACAGCTACCAACTGCAAATGTACTGTAGCACTCAGAACCACTTACAGGCCTTTTATCTGCTTAATTATTAATAAAGTAACGAGGGAACAGGCCACATGTGGCCATGCAGCTAGTCAGGCGTTTGTTCCATTATTTATGAGCTCCCCAAATATGTGTGTGAGTGTGTGTGTATGAAAGTGATTGCAATTCCTGAGTGGTTAATGCCACACTTTCGTCAAATACCTTAAATTAAAGCTGAACATCTTGACTTTGACTCATGTTTACTATTCAAATTCAATGTGATGTTGTACACAGATCTAATGCTAGTCTAATGGGCAACATTTTTTGGTGAATAGCATTTCCTAATGTAAATAAAAAAATGCTCTACCGCCAACAATCATAGGAGATAACCTACTAGCTTAGTGGTTAAGGCGTTGAACTGCAGTTTGGAAGGTCCCAGGTTCAAATCCCACGACCACCAAGTTGTCCCTGTTAGGCCCTTTAGCAAGGCCCTTAACTGGTCTCATTTATAATGAGATAAACATGTACAGTACGTTGCTCTGGATAAGGGCGTCTGCTAAATGTAAACAAATAATATTCTTACTTAATAATCACATCCTAAGAAGAATAAAAAAAATACAAAATATTTAAAGAGAACAGCACTGATAATATCCTAAAGGGGTAAATCTTGGTGAAGAAACCAGACACAGTACTATAATAACAGATAAGGAACTGAGACCGGCAGCGGTGATGGATGTGTCAATCCCGAGTGGCACCAATAATTAAAGAAAGAAAGAGAAAATGCTTTAGAACTCAAAAGGGAGCATGGATGGTGTAAAACCACGTTATCCCAGTGGTATTAGGAGCACTCGGGGTTTGACCCCTTTAAGCTGATTTCAACAGACTTGTGGATTGACAACACTGATCCCAGTCCAGAAGAATGAAATCCAGGAATGATAAACTATACTTCCCTCGGCTACAGCATACACTGACACTTCTGTCCTCTGTGATAGAAGCTTAAGTTTAAACCTATGTGTGGATTTCTGAGTCAACAACAAAACCCTCATGTTTCTGTTTCAGTTTCAGTTTCATTTTCTCTGGAACTTGATTTAATCTGATTTGAAATGGAAATGTGTTTTGTTTTTTTGTTTATTTTACATATGGCTCCATATATGTATTCTTTTATTGTATCTGTACATTTTATTACACACATAAAAATTATATCGTAGTTAATACAGGTAAATATTGCTAATATATTTATCATAAATAATTATACATCAAATATAAATTTTCAGGTCGTTTTAAACACTTTTACTCATTTCCAGCTTATTCTCTCACAAATCATTTAGTCTGTTTTAACCTTGTAAAAATGATGCAGGTTTGATCTTATATACTGTAACCATTTCTCTAAAAATATAATTTGATTATACTTTATTTTTTGTATACAGTATATCTCTTTGTGCTTATTGTTCTGCTTCCATTTTCATCTCATCTTATCTTCGATTTTGAACTTTCTGTTACATTCTGTTCTTTTTAACTTTTTAACTTTTACTGCTGTGCTTACATTAATATTTTATAAAATTGGATTTCTTTTTTATTAAATTAGTTTTACTACTTGATTATAAGGCACCAACATAAACCATGCCTTAATAACGCATTATAAACCACAGCAGTGAGTGTTCTGTTTTTCTCCATAAATCCCCCAGAACGTTTTACAATGTGTATATCTCTTTAAATAAGCTTACACTAAGTGTACTGCAAAGTTTGTTTTAAACTCCTTTTAAAATAGTTTTTTAATGAACTATCTGCAGAAATTAGAGCCAGGACTTAATGACTATATTATTAAAAGAAGATGGAAGAGCAGAAGGTCAGTAATTACTCTACTGTAATGAGATCCCTCTTATCTCCTGATTTATCCGATAGCAGCGTGTTTACTGAAGGACCCGACACATGTTAATGGATTTTTTAGAGACTGAACTTCCCTGGGAACCAGGCGGGGAATTCTAGGGCAAGAAAACCAGAAGCCAGATTTTTATGTGGCTAAATTAATTAGCACTCTTCAACACTTATGCTAATTAAAGTATGGAAATCTAACTGCCTTGGGAAATGAAATGTTAGAAAATTTACAACCCTTTATGCATAGATTTTCAACCTTGGGGTCACCTGAAATGTGTACTGTAGGATTATTTTAGTGTTTAATTTTTTTTTTTACCTACCCTTATTTATAATGAAGTATGGTTTATGAAAATTATTAAATAAAGAAAAGTTTAGGAAATTAATGAAATATTAGAGAAAAACACTGTAAATAATAATTATACCAGTAATTCCCTGTAATAACTGCTGTGATTTTTTTTTTACATTACTCTACTGTCAGTACACACCATGCTCCCACACATGGGTTTTCCAGTATAGAACTGCAACACATTATGGGATTTGATTGATTTGATACCTGTGTTGTTGCTTGAGAAGTTAAAACTTTCTCCACTTCCCATACAAACAATGCGAGCAAAGAGACGTGACACGACAGACCTGCCCTTTAGATCAGAAACTCCAGTCCATGCAAAGTGAACATAAAGTGCTAGACTCACATCCATCATCAGATCTGTGTAAATGCAACTGAAGGACAGTAGACTGCGATGCAGCTATTATAAGCTGATCGACCAGACAGCCACCAGACATTGCTTTGAGTCTTTTGGAAAATGTTTATAAAATGCTTGGTATGATAATTGCTCTACAAGGTGTCAATAGTTTTAAAGCAGTCAAACACCATGACACACATCTCTGGCCAGCCTGACCCAGAAAAAGCCATTCTGGTGAAATATGGCATTATGAAATAAATCTGTCTTTAGAACATCAGTATTAAGAAATAAATTTATGATTAAATAAAGAGTCTGTGTAATAATCTTTGTGTTTCGAAACTGATCAGGATAAAATAATATTTTAATAAGCAAAAAATACAAATAATAATAATGAACTGAAATGTTAAAGTGTGTGTGATTATCACAATATCATGTTCATATATATGTCTGCATTTTTTATTTAATTATTTATTTCATAATGACATTTATTTATGTAACCTAAATAAATGTAACTTTTTAACCTTATGCATGCACTGCAGTTTACTGTAGTTTACTTTTGATTGCATTAATCCCATCATGTACACTGTACTGGGTTTTCATTCCGTCCTTGAAATTTTCCTGAACTTTTCCAGGACATTTTGCTGTTACAGACAAGTTATCGCACCATACGTGTGGAAATGTTTTACAGCTGTACCTTGATTTTGTGTATTTATTTACCCTGCTTGCTACTATCTTTATTTCTCTCCCATCCACAGAAGCGTTGGTGATTTAAAAGACGTGCAGTCTGCTTACCGATGAACCTTATTTTTAAAGTGGAGAAAAGCTTGTGGTGTCCTTAATAAAGCTTGCATTAATAATAAAGTGAAGGAAGTATTAAATATACCCTGTGAAGGAAGTATTGGAAAAAATCTAATTAAATATTGACTACACATTCGCTTTTTGCAACTCAGAGAGAAAACACAACTTTATTTCCTGGTTTGTTTTTATTTTCACTGTGATAATTTAAATGCTTTTTGGAAGACTTGCAAATCTTTTTAATCTAAAAGTACAGATAAATGTATTTTATGTAATTTAGTATTCTGAGGTGTTTCGCGGGTAGACTAGGAACATTGAAACACTTTGCCAAAACCTGTTTTTATCAATTTGCTTTTGAAATGGAACAATACGACACCACTGCACCTTGATTAAATTGATTAAATATTCCAAAGGAAGCAGATTTAATTTAACCCTTTTGTTTTTATCATCAATATGTTTTGATTGGATATATATTTTGTTACATCAATTGGTACCTGTTTGTTGTAAATACAGTAATTTATTAAATAAACAGTTGATGGAAAGAAAAAATAGAAGTAGTCAAGTGTTGTGCCTCATTGTTGTCTAATAAAGACAGTGTGAGAACAGACTGCACACGCACAAACCTTCTAAACTGTGTACATGCACAGCCTCTAGATCCTTAAAATCCCTGTTGTTTTTCAGACAAGACAACAGCAGCGAAACCGACACAATGTCAAAAATAATCATTTTTATCATAATAATCATACTTTTCATACAATGATCTCAAATTATACAATGAGATAAAATTCTATTTTGATATCAGACTAAGAGATTACTTTTAGTTCACCATCATGACATCATGATCACAGAAAAATTAAATTAAATTAAATATTATTTATATGGGGCTTTTAACAATGGTGATTGTCTCAAAGCAGCCTTACAAAATTTGTGGAAGTGTGTAGGAGTGATAAAAAATGTGTTTAGATAATAATGAGATTGTGTAATTGTCCCTGATGATCAAGCCGGCGATGATGGCAAGGAAAAACTCCCTGAGATGACAATAGGAAGAAACCTTTCTCAACAGGAAACCCATCCTCACCTGGGTGATAACGGAAAACAGAAATTATATAACGACACAAATCATGTGTGTTAGGCTGCTTGAAGTTCAGTATAACAAAAGTTGTTTAAGTCATAATGGAGTCCAGTTTAGCACAGATGAGTCAGGAGGTGCAGAGGACAGAGGGGGGTCTGGATCACTGGGAGCTGAGGAGCAGCAGGTGTAGATCCAAACCATCATGTAACAGAATCCAGCTGGAGGTGGTCCTTCTCTGGATGTCTCAAGATCCTCACAGGGTTGGCCTCTGCCTACTGAAGCTGGCACAATCTCCAGGTGCCTTGAGATGGGTGGAGAAAGGAAAACCAGGAGGAAAAGAATTTCTGTAGATGCCATTTAGCAGCAACAGATAGGAGTGTGCATTTAGATGTACTGGAGTATGAGGTTATGGAATGAATTATGTGTATGCCAGGTTAAAGAGATGTGTCTTGGTCTACTTTTAAACTGGTAGAGTGTGTCTGAGCCCCGATCACTGAGCTAAATATGCGAACGCTTTACCCGCTTCTGTAGATTTTACATTCTGGGAACTACCAGTTTTTTTGCGATCAAGAACAATAACAACAAGAACAATAACCTGCAACTATTTTTTTTAAGGTTTGGTAATAAACTGTTGGCCGTTAACATGCAGTTTACAAAAACACCAACCAACCAACCAACCAACCAACCAACCAACCAACCAACCAACCAACCAACCAACCAACCAACCAACCAACCAACCAACCAACCAACCAACCAACCAACCAAACAAACAAACAAACAAACAAACAAACATTGTTCTTAGAATATTAGCAAATACACTGCCTGGCCACAAAATTCACCTTTGGATTTGGATAAGCAATGAGTCCAGACTGACCCTATTCCAGAGTGATGGGCGTGTCAGGGTAAGAAGGGAAGGACATGAAGCGATGCTCTCATCATGCATAGTGTCCACTGTACAAGCGTCTGGAGACAGTGTTATGATCTGGGGTTGATCAGTTACTCAGGTCTCGACTCAGCAACGTTATGGGGCAATAAAATGAAGTCAGCTGACCACCTGAATGTACTGAACCACCAGAGGATCACATCTATGGAGGTTTTTCTTCCCTGATGGCACGTGCCGTATTCCTGGAGTCAGAGTGTGAATGGGCGGTTCTGGGAGCACAAGGAATAATTTTTACACATGAACTGGACCTTAACCCCAGTGAAAGTCTTTGGGATGTGCTGGAGAGGACTTTATGGAGCACTTCAACCTCTTCAGTCTTAAATACAAGATTAAGTAATAATAAAAAATGAATACAAATTTGATATGAAACACAATCTTGCCAAAATGTGCACTGTAGACTTAATGTGGTCCAACAAAATATTAAAGTGCCTAAGCCCTTAATAAAAAAATAAATGAACAATAAATAGTTAATGTCCTTCATGAGAAAAGATGTCATATAACCTCATATTGTTTTGGAGTATTTTGGCAAAGAGGAAGCATCAGTAAAGCCATCACCAATGCCAACAGATGGGATGCAAGGATCAGTAAACACACACACACACACACACACACACACACACACACACACACACAAATTTCTATTTGTTAGTTACCCCGTCATCCATCTCAAACACAGATTGCTGATATCATCTGTTGCATTATTTCACTTTTGATAAAAGAAAGAAAAAGTAAATCAGATGTGTTTGTAAAAGTTTGCATAAGCAATCACGCGGAACATTAAATATTAGCTTTGGAGAGTAGTTTAGTTTTTTAGTAATTATTCAGATTTCTAGACAGCACAGTGAACTCATCTTTAAGTAATCTGTATTATATAAATACAGCGACTTTAAAGTGTGCATCTAAAAATAGTACATATATAATATTATGATTAAAATAATATGTTATTTTGTAATCAATTATTATTATTATTATTATTATTATTATTATAGGAACCCACACACCAAATGTTCAGACCAAAATGTCACATAGTCAGTAATAAAAAAGATAATAAAATAAGTCTTTTAGGCATGATTGGTCGATACATTGCCTGAATATTTTATTTTTTCTGCAGCACAGAAGCTGTTTTAAGAGATGTGCAAGGCTGCTGTGTAATGACATTAATAAAAGTGTTAGGCTCAAATTTTTGCAAGAAGTCTCCAGTGTAACACTCCTACTCTCTCACTCATTCTCTATAGTGCTTATCCTGTACAGTCCTGTAACCTGGCAGGAACCCTGGAGCCTATTCCAGAGGACTCGGAGCACCAGGCATAGTACAACCCAGATGGGGTGCCAGTCCAATGCAGGGCGCATAAGCACAATAGCACGCACACACACACACACACACACACACACACACAGTACTGTTAACCTAATCCGCATGTCTGTGGTTGTAGGATACCAGAATACATTTGGAGGAAACGCACTTAGCACTGAAAGAACATGCAAACTCGCACGCAAACTTACACACGCAGATCTGTGGTGGGACTTGAACCCTCCCGCAGGCCACAGTGTTAACCACTAGAGCACCAGCACAGTTATTACAGAACTAATGCATTTGGGCATGTTCAATGATGGAAGCTAGATCACATGTCCAGTATACATTGTCTTGTCCAAGAAGTGTGCATCCCAGGATGTCACTGGACTTACAAACAAATTGAACTTATGAACGAGCTTTTAGAATGGAACTTGTTCGTATGTTGGGTACTTACTGAATAAAGTATACTGTGTGGTTTATATCTGACATCGCAATGCACACATGAACTTGTCTACATGTAACTCATCTACAATAATACAGGTTTGAAGCATAATATACAAATGTTTTTCACAGACTACCTGGTTTTTTTTTAAAGCTCCTGGGAATAAATTTGTTTGTATCTAATGTTAACAGGGTGCTACAACATTTTGGCCAAACCAAATGAAGTAAATCTTGGAGTATTTTGGCATAGAGGAAGCATCATTTCGAAGTCGAAGTCTATTGAAATGAAATTAATTGTGTAGAGAATTAAATATATACAGAATATTAATTAGTGGAAAAACTGATCTCAAGAGAATGAATTTTTGTCATTCAAACAGCTGTAATGTCTCAAAAGTGTTGTTTTTGTTGTGTGTTTGTGTGAGTGATGATCATAATTTTTTTTTGCTCCAAATGAATATTAAATGAATGTCAAAATTCCCCTGTAGACATGAACTTTAACTCAACCCTCATTACCATAACCCAGGCAATAATAAATAATAACAAATGGAAAAGACTATTGCAAAAAAAGAGAGAGAAAAGAAAATAGCTAGCCCCTTCTTGGTATCATTATAATCAAATGGTAATGCCAAGAATCCTGCAGTGCAGAGGCATAAAATATCCAGAGGACTCTCTCTCTCTCTCTCTCTCTCTCAGTTTCAAACAATACTTCCTTATTGTTGGGCAACAATTCACCAACTTTGCTGGAGGCTGCTCATATAAAAAATATATATAAACAGTTATGTACAAACTTAATTTACTAAGCAACTTTCTCATGAATTCAATATTATAATCATCAGGTTGAGTATAATAGCCTCAGATGGACAACATGATATTGCAAATAAATAAATAAATAAATAAATAAATAAGTCAAGGAATAAAAATGAAATAAATGTTAGGTTGTCTTGGGGGCGGGGTCAGTGTTTGTGCCTCATTTGCATACTCACATTTATCAACAGCAGTGCTGAGAAAGTTCCTTGTATCCAGATGATTTTTCAGTGTTTTTGACATGGTCACTGCAGACAGTGTGATGGTTTATGCTGGATTCCACAACACGTACATGACTGGGTGCTGTGTGAACTCACTGAGGGTTTCATCACTTTGCCTCCTGACCACGGTAAGAATTCCTCTGCAGCACCTTATCCAGTTTTCATTACTTCTCTACCTAAAGGTAAAGATAATTGCTTGACATGCTGATTCTAATGACATCGTAATTGTGCAATCTGTGGACTTTGCAGAAATTATTCAAAATGCTTAATGATTCCTGACTCCAGTGCTTACCAGTTGAAGTGCTGGTTACTTAAAAGGCCTGGCTCCATTCCTGACCATCTGCTATGCTGGATTTGTGAGCCATTTTGTCATCCTGATGTCCTGTCTCCATCTCTGGGTTTCTCATTGGACGTCACTCTTTCTCCAGGCTTAGGTGTGGACATCGCTACATCTCTGGGCTTCACAGAGGGCATCACTTCACCTGGAGTCTTGCTAAGGGCATCACTTTACCTCCAGGCTTTACCGAGGGCATCATTCAGCCTCCCGGCTTCACCGAGCATATCACCCCGCCTCTGGGTTTCACTCTGGGCTTTGCTCATCCCGTATGGCCAACTTTGAAAGTCATTGCTCCTTTTAAACATTGTCAGCCAGCATATTGTTTAGGTGTCCAGGGTCTTCTACTGGTCCCAGTCGAGGTGCTTCTCGAGTCATGCCCTAAAGCTACTGTATATCCAGAACGCAGGATCCAACAGTAGTGCTGTAATTGCAATCAATTTTTTAAAAGCCTGTTGAGCTCTTCTTCAGGGGATATTAAAGAGGAATCTAAATGAAGGTTGCAGAAAGAACAAAAAAAAATTATAACAGATTTTGACATATTTATAAATTTATGTATAGACATGTTAATTTCTTTATTGCACAATATACTGTTTTAGCATTTGGGTCACTTTGACTTTAATTCAAAGCAGCAAGCAATGAGTCATATCACACACACACACAATGCACCACAGCAAAACACACGAGCAGTTATAGTTGGAGAGACTAACCATTAAAATGCACTTCTTTATTTACCAGAACAGTAATTATTCATTCAGTTATTGATATCATGAGTACGATTCTGAATACTGATGCAGAAATGAATAAATTACTTAGTGTTAATAAATAGGCTAACCTACAAAATATTCAATTTAACTTTCAATTTAAGTTTATATTCCTCTAATTTAAATAGAGACCATGAGAAGTGCACATGTCCATGTCTTCATGCATTTAGTCCACCAAGCTCGATTTTTATAACCATAGCAAATTAATTTTAATAAAACTGATGTGCATTAGCTAGATACGATGGCTTCAGTTCAGGTCAAAGTGGAACTTTTAATTGTGCAGAATAAAATTTTAAACTCCCTAATAAAAACTCCCTTTATCATAAAATTGGATATCATCAAGGCAGAAAGTTAAAATTTTTCTCAGTATGCCAAAGCTATGAATGGACTGCCTGCTTCTTGTATGAAACACCGGCCTCCCAGGAACTCCCTTAATGGCCTAAACATGTAAAAATGGCTTGGAGTGAGGTCAGAATAATTGTGTATACAGTTCCCACAGACAGCTGTCTCTCTTCTGGATGTTATTGACAAGCTATCTGACGATTTTCAAGGATCTGGTGTTCGCTGAATATTCAGGGAAACGACTGCAGTGGGCTCTGAGCTATCTCGTCCACGAACGTCATTCACATACATGACCTTCTTTAAAAAATTTTCATTTAATATCATTTGATAGCAGCTGCAGGTCACCCAGCGACTGTTATTCTCACTTACCGTGTCGTCTATAGATGTTTTTTGTCACCTAGACAATGTTTGCTGCTACCAATAAGTTCACCATAGTTTTATCCAGTAACTTTCATTATAAGACAGAAATATGTAGAGATCGCTGTCATTTTGTGATCTGTTCGTTAGCATTATGGTTTATGCTAGGCTTACATCATCAGATGCCTAGTCAGAAGACATAGAGGAATTTTTTTTGTTTTAAATGCTAGACCGATGAAATAAACAAATGCTAAGGAAATGAAAGCTAAACAGTGTGAATGTTTGGTTCAGGGTGTGCTGAGTCTGATCACATGGATTACACTTTATTGACCTTTCTTAATGTCAGATCTTAACAAATAATCTCAACCCAGAGTACACAGAAAGCAGTGCTGCATAAAAGCCCTTCCTGAACAAATGAAGAACAATATTTTATCTGAAATTTACCCGAGATTGCTTTAATAAGCCATAAGGGCTGCTAGGTTTTGTAATATTCGAGGCATAGCCCTGGTATGTAATGGAAGTTATTAAATATCAGCCATGAAGTGCTAGCTAGTGGGCTACTGGCGGTCATTTAATAGACCGTTTTATTCACAGCTGTGCAGATTGGCTTCACTCCTGATACTTATTTTTACTCCCACCAACTGAGAGAGAAATGTACTGAAACTTTACATTGCACAATAACTGGCCAGAATAAAGACGGGAGGTAAATGTTTTGCTGCAGCAGGGGAAATATTTAAAGAATTGTGAGATGTTCAGGACTGCTGTGAGAAATGCACCAAAGCAATTGAGCAAAACTTTAAAAATCCTACTGAGAAGGCCCCTGACAATATCTAATCATATAAAATGATTTGTTGTTCAGAAATGATGGGGTAATTTTTTTTTTTTTTTTTTTTACATATTTTTGGAAGTGTATGTTTTAAATGTTTTAAATAATCAACTTCTTAATCATTTTGCCTAAGATGACTCACACAATGACACAATCGAGTTTTCCTGCTCTGGTTTTGAAAAACTACAGTAGTCCAATGTGAAAAATCCAAAACATGCAGTTCCGGAATTTGACCACTAGTTGGCTCTAAAAATGAGTAGCTATGTTAAAATGTCCATAATTACAACAGAAATAAACATGTTTGCAGCCTGGTTTTGGTCTCCACAGATAGATTTCACATTCGTGACAACTGTTTGTGAATTTTTATGTAACTCATCAATTAAAATTCTATTAAGGCATAAGTTTGCATCATTAGGGGTGATTTGGGCAATTTGATTGACAGCTGCATTGCAGGTTCCTATAGGTTCCTACCAATAGACAGGCTCTGTTCACTCCGCCCATTTGCCCATTCATAGATTAACCTGGGATTGAATTGAGTCAGCTTCTAGCAGGATGGAGATGACCAGAGCTCTCACAGTTAAGCTTTAAAACTGCTCTTCAGAAAACCTTTGACCTTTAAAGTTTCTAAATCACCAGAACAACAGATTTTGGTTATAAATCAGAAAATAGTTGATTATGCAATCTAGTTGTTGGAATGATGTCCAAGCGTATTATTTTTTTCTACAAAAGTAATGAGAACTGACATGGAGTGGATGTTCATAGACAGGGTTTTGAAAAGTGCAATTCTGGTCTGAGACACGAGCAAAATCAACTAAGAAACTGAAAAAAAACTTTTAATTGGATGAAAATGTAATTTTTGGATTGGATAGAATAAAATATAATTTATTTTAATAAGATAAATTAGATAATATATATATATATATATATATATATATATATATATATAATATATATATATATATATATAATGGATAAAATTTAAAAGTTTCTTTTCATTTAATTCTGATGATTATGGTTACAAAAACATGGCTTAAAAAAATGGCGCTTCATCGATTAATTCACATTTGTGCTTCGTTCAAGAGCTGTTAGACTAAAAGTGAATATCTTATCATCCTAATTTAATTTGTACTTCCTTGGCTTTACTTACTGAAAAATTTTCATTTAATTAATTCATTTATCATCTATTTTATTTATCCTGTGCAGGGTCGCGGGGGGCCTGGAGCCTGTCCCAGAAGACTTTAGGCACCCTGTACAGGTAGTCAATCCAGGTTGGGCACACACACACACACACACACACACACACACACACACACACACACACACATGCACTATGACCAATTTTGGAATGGCAATTACACCAACCTGCATGTCTTTGGACTGAGGAGGAAACTGGAGAACTGAATGAAACCCATCAAGAACGGGGAGAACATCCAAACTCCATGCACACAGACCCCAAGGTGGGGCTCAAAACCAGGACCCTGGAGGTGTGAGGTTACAGTGCTAACCACTATGTCACCAAGCCACCCAACTTTAAGTTCATTCATTAATTCATTAATTAATGCGTTTGGTTTTTAACTTTTAAGGCATTTAAGATCATCCAATTTTTCTGGTGCAACTACACAACAAAACAAAACAATTTTTTTTTTTTACTTTAAAAGGATTATTTTATTCCTAGTGTTATGTTTCTGTATTAAAAAGAGCTTAAGCTCATGATCAGATTCCTAAATAACTGAGACACGCCCCTGTTGAAGCACGATGTCTGAATATTGTTTTATGTGTTTTTCCTGAACATCTCTTTTATTCTTTATTTCTTCTTTAGCTTCACGGTACAGGACGTTCATTAAGATGAAAAATCTTGAGGTATAAAACAGAATGTTTTCTAAGTTTACATTTTGTCCTACACAAAAGCTGTTCAATGTTTAATTTGGTTTCAGGCTGGCACTAATGAATTCTCAGGCTCCCGGCTTTTCAGAATAAATGCAGCATTCTGTGTGAAATTCCTGCTACCGCGGCGAGACAAAGGTCTGAATGGATGTTTAAAATGTTCTCCACGTGTGTAATGTTGCATTCTGCTGTTACAAATGAAGCTCCACCATCTGCACTCCGCCCAGAACCTTTCTTCATTTCTCGTCTGGTGTGTGTGTATGTGTGTGTATTGATTGTGTGTGTTATGAGGATTGTGTTAGCATTCAAGCTGCAAGTACGAGCTCTGATGTCTCAGCGCTTTGCCTTAATGGTGCCTGTAGCGATTAAAACCAGACGCTCACACCTCTGACGTTCTGGTGGGAAAAAAATAATGCTTTGTAAATCCTTGAAAATATTCTTATATTGTTTCTGCAGCGTACACATGATTAATGAATTAATTATCGGCGCCCTACCAAAGAACAACCAAAAGAATTATTGAATGAAATAAACATTTAAGAAATAAATTTAAATGTTAAAAATCAGTACAACAGTATTTAAAACTAAACCACTATTAAAAATCACAGTGGTTATGGCAACCATTTCTTTAAATTAAAATACAATTAAAATACTTATGTACCTTACTAAGGACATGATTACTTGGCTTCCGATATCGCATCAAGATGGACGTTCAAGGCTAGGTGCTAAATTTGTGCTAAAATTTCTGGTGAATGAATGAACATTACGGGAACTGTGCTGGGCGTTATTCCTGCATCCCCTGTACAGTCCTGACCTCACTCCAAGCCATTTCCACATGTTTGGGGCATTGAAGGAGTTCCTGGGAGGCCAGCGTTTCAAACCTGAAGCAAAACCAGAGAAAACTTTCTACCTTGATGGTGTCCAAGCACTGGTGAAACACTGGGGTAAGTGCATTAGTGTAGCAGGTGATTATATAGAGAAATAAAGTAATTTTTTACTCTCCAGCTGTGTTCTGTTATTCTGCATTGATAAAGTGGATAAAGTGGAGACGTACAGTACATGATTTTTAAAGAACAACAACACACTTAAACTACAAAAACACTAAAAGCCATTCATCCGCTCTTTTACTGTTATCACACTAAAACAAGTCCGCAAAAAACCTATAAATCAATAAGTCATAAACAAATGTGAGATTTCAGAGCACAAGTGCATGAAAATGTTAGACACAACAAAGATGTTCATTAGACATGATATAAAGAAGGACATCAAAAAGCCACAAATCACAACCAGGAAGAAACTTAAGAACTCCTGAAGGTCTTCACAGGAAGTAAAAGGCAAATTTTCTATTATTTAAATCTTTTTTTTTATTCTAATTGTTATTTTTGCGGTCGCACACTACCTGCTGGTAGACTGGGTAACAAATAAATATCTAACAATTATCAGTGTCAACTTTCTCACTCTCTCTCTGTCTGAAGTTGAAGTTTTAGCCTATATATCATTTTTGATGCTTGTGTACTTGTGAACTCCTCCTCCAGGAATGACCTTTACAGGGTGACAGGTATCAAGCATGCAATAACTAAGAAAATCCCCTCTATTTACGTTTCTTTTTCCAAAACTTTAGTTCAATACAGTAAACTAACATCTAAGCTGATGCTTTAGTACAAGACTCGTCTCTTCTCTATTTGTACAGAGTGTCTGACTTGGTGCAGAAAAAAAGCATTTAATCTTCTTTGAACGGTGTTAATTATTGTAAACACTGAGTACAAAACATTTGAATAATTGCTCGAGTGAAAAATTAATGCCTTGTGTGTCCTGAAACAACATCGACATAAAACATTTATTACACATCACTACTGCTTGTAATGTAAATTAAATAATTTGAACTTTAGAGCCATGTAAGGCGTCTTCCCAAGACTGCAGCGACTCAATCATGAAAAATCTGATTAGTGAATGGTTAGCCACATAAATATTGGCACCCTAAAAACAAATAACTCATGAAGCATCAACATGTAGAGACAACCAGGGAGTCATTTTAAATCCTTTACTACTTCTACAGTACTGTTCAGTTTAAATTGAATTATATGAAGGTATATGAAGGTATTGGATTTTTGGTATGGGATGTGTGTCAAAAGAAATGTAACAAAAAAGAAATAAAAATAAACAAATATAAAGTGAATAAAAAAATGTTTATGTACCATTACACAGAATCTCGATAGTTTGGCTATTATCGCTTCTATTTTCTTAAATTACGAAGTGTGTAAGTGTGCAGGCTTAACGGTACATGAAAATCACATCATTGGTGCAAAATCTGGGTTAATGCTGAGTGGAGACATCTTTATATAATCTAGAGCCTTGTAATTTAGTGAACCAGAAATGGGCAGAATATGGACAGATGAATGGTATATTATGTGTCTGCATGGAATCACACAGAAAGCAAAAAGAATATTCATCCACTGGGAGCATGCACGGAGCATATGCTTAACACACTGCCACACGCAGACTGACCGGAGGAAACACAGTGATGATTCACTCCGACTACAATCTGCTCTAGATTTTTTTTGCACAACAATACAGACTTTAATTTAATATAGAAAGAATAAAACACAGTTAATAAGCCATAGTTTATGATCTATACATAGAACAAAAAGGTTTTATGCACATTTACAGAGAATCTCTATAGTTAAGCTCAGTGTTTAAGAGAAGAAGTGTGTTTCAGCTAACGCAAAATAAATGACTTCCATTCTGGAAAATGATTTACTGCTATGAGGAATTGTAAACACACTGTTAAACTGCTCTCTTCCTCTCTGTGGCTCACTGTACAGCACTTTCACTTCAAAACACTGAAAAGATATTGATACGGTGAACCGGAACAAACCAGCAAATACACATCAACATAATGAGACATGATAAAGTGTGATGAAGTGAGATGTACTAGTGCAATAATTTACAGCATAGTGTCTCAGTATAGCATCTGTAAGTGTAACATATTATTGTTAAAGAAGTAATAATGTTGGATTAATAACAGTAAATAATATAAATAGTAGTAAAATTTAGTAAATAAAAAACAAATGTATAACTAAAGTGAGAAGTGAATTGTAAACATAATAATAATAATAATAATAATAATAATAATAATAATAATAATCGCATAACATATCAGTTTGGGATCTACAGCACGAGACGCAATAATGTTTTGCAGGGCTTCTGAGAGGGTCAGTGAAATAGGAGGATGTAAGAATGCTTATGATACACACGGGGAGACCTTCCTATTTGGAGATAGAGTGGGTTTATTAGTTAAAAAATACAAAAGAAACTAAAGAAAAGACTTGAGACTGGACAGGGCTCTGAATACTAAATATAAACTTTCTCTCATTCTCACTAGAAAAGTTGACCCTTTTTAAGGGCTTATGTCTTATTGACAGTATGAGTTTTTAACTTTAATTTAGACTGAATGCACACACCAATCACACTGCGTGACACTCGGTCTCTCTCTCTCTAAGCCACTGGCTGCGTGTGTAGACCATGGATGGGTCTTTGCCTTTGGAATTGTGCTTGTTCTTGTGCTTTGTCTTTGACTTTTTTCTGTAGGCCTTTTACCAGAGCGACATACGCTCATACAGTACCTGCTGCTACATAATGATCCTAATGATGGTTTGTGGAGCTGGACAGTCTCTGGGGAGGTCGGCCCTGAGCCTTTCCCTTCCTGCGATGGAACAAGCACCATCGCAGTAGCCTTGAGGGGCAGTTAGAAGGGGGACTGGGGCAGCAGGCGCTGAGCCCTTTAGGTGCCCTTTAGGTATCTTTGGGCATACTGAGACCCCCAGTACAAGACAGATCGGGTTGGCCAGTTGATGTGGGGGTGACTGCGGAGCTGCCTGTTCAGATATTGGCAACGTAGCTGCCGGCAGATCTACCTGTTCAGAACAGAATAGTGTATCACCCTGCGTCTCTGCCCCTCGCGAGACCCACACAGTTACAATATCTATCATATAATATCTATATATGTCCACATTCTGCATGTTTCATAAACTGATTATGGTTCATGTATGCTGATACACACTTATACATAATAATAACAACCTATCAGCAATTATAGCCTAACTATACAAATAACTGTAACTGTACTTTTTATCTATGTAAAGATAATAAACCCCTAAAAATATAAACAACTGGTTAATAAATATAAAATATTTTATTCAGTAAAAATGGAGCTTATGAAAAGATGTAAACTTTGTAAACATGAAAAAAAAAAAAAAAACGTAAAATGTATTAAAAAGAAGAGAAAAAAATAAATCAGTGTAAGAAAAGTGGAGAACACTGAAACTAACTGCAATTCTCATGTATGGTATTATTGAACGTTTTGTTTTTAGGGTTTTTTAATTTTTTTTTGTAATAGTCTGCAAAGTGCTTAAAGATACAATTTAGAAATTGATTGTTCCTGTAACATCCTTAGCAGAAACCTCATTTCCCCTCTCGTCAGTTCCAACCACTCGCGCATCAGCATCAGCAGTGTACTAATCACCGGCCTGATCATCTGTCATCATCTGCACCTGTTTCTCACGGGGTCATGTTTTAAGTTAGTTGCTTTTTACGCTTGAATGCTTCATACTGTAGGTCAGTGTGGTTTAACAAACAAAAAACATTTCTCTGAAACTGCTCAGGTAGGGACTGGACTGAAAATAATGAGAGACAATATTTTTGCAAAAATAAGACCCAAAAGTCCTTTAGGATGTCTTTGGAACATGTCATGTACATAATAAATGTATGAATTTGAGCAAAAACAGTATAGATAGAAATGATCAGTGTATAGATATAGACGGGCAAGGTCAAGGTAAAATCCTGTCTAATGTACAAAAATAAGTTGTGTTACTGTAATTTGCCTCCACATACAAAGCATTTTCGGTATAGACAAACGCAGCTAAGTTGTTTGCATCATAAGAAAGCCAATAAAAAAAAAGCAAAATAAGTTTGCTTTTTTTTTTTTGGCTTTTTTGTTGCATTTTGTGTAAGATTTAGTGATGACATAGCACCATGGTTCAAAAGAAGGTTAGCAAGAAGAAAAGGGAGCCGCTTTTAATTAGTTTTTTAAAGCAGCTGGTGCCAAGATGAATCATAAATTAAGGTTAAGTGAGGTTTAATGTCTATTTATTTTATGTTGTACTTCATTTGCATCTTTTCTAAATGTTTTAATAGTTTTTATATTGAAAATATGATTATAGTGTTGGAAATTGGTAATATTGGTAATTTATTTGGGTGGCTGGAACGGATTATCTACATTTACATTATGAAACAATTAGTTGCACAATAAGTAATTTCATCTTAAGAACTCACCTCCGGAACGGATTAAATTCATATGCCGTCGCACCAGCGTATGATATAATAAAAAAACAAAGCCTAATATAATAATGCATGAGAAGATGCCATTTTTTTTATTCATCAATAGAAGTCTAGTATTGCATCATTTAATGTATCACTGCCTGAATAGTCCTGGTTGTGATTATCACATTAACGACTGATTTAATTGAACACAATGCCTTCAGTTCACCAGCACATGGAATAGTACTTGATCCAGCTTGTCTACTATTTAACATTTTTATTTTAATAAAGGCACTAGACACTAGGGCCATGACATAATAATCATAATGTGTGTGCTGTGTTGAGATTTAATATATTTAAATTTTCGAATAGAAAATATCATTTTTCCTCATGTCGATATGTTCATTGGTTGCTACACTGCAATATAATCCAGTAAGTAATTATAATTATTTATTATTAATTATAATAATTAATAATAAATAATAATGTAAAACAATGAATCAAATTAAAACGAACTATCGTGATCTTAAATCTTGACCTCACACTCTTAACCCTAGTCTGAATACGGCCCTGAGAATCCAGTTTTATGGACGGCGGTGAAATTTCTGATAATTTGTCAGTTTCTAAACCGCAGGATGATTTTTCTCTCTCATGGCCTCGACTCTGAGAGGGTTATTAGAATAGAGAGCAGTACACGGGAGAAAATGCTGATGCATCCTTCACTCCCCATTTCCCCTAATACAACCATTTATCAAGCATTTCTCGAGGAAATCAGCTCCATCTTATGGTTTTAACACCAGCTGCAAAGGAAGCTTCATTTTTTACCATTACTCCTGTCCATGCCGTGTAAACCGCAGCTCCAGTGCAGGGAACATGGAACAAGTGCTCGTTAGCTTCAGCCCTGTTTCTGCTGTCTCATTATGGCATTTCCAGAAAAGTGTGCTTTTTAGCAAATGTCAAAACTTAAGCATGCAGCCGGAGCTCAGCTTGAACAAAAACAATAAGAATAAAAAAAGGAAGGGAGAAACAACTTATCCAGAGCATTTACGTCAAACTTCTCCGCTCAGACAGATCTCAGTAATTGGCATTGCATTGGAACATCTACATAATGAACTCCATGCAGACTGCATAGGCAAGGAAAAATTGATTTTCAAACACAAACAGGATTTTTCCTTTCAGGAGTTTCCATGTACGCAGGACTGAATGCTGCCTCAACGTGTTATTAACTGGCTTTAGATAAAAAAAAGACTCCTGAAGGTATAAATATAATAGCACTGACGATGACGAGAAAAAATCTTCTTCAAAAAAAGTCTAAAATTAGCTGTTTAATAGACAGGTACTAAAGTAAAAATAAATACATTAGTACAATAAAAACCTATGACTATCATAAAATAATTCAGGGGGTCTGAAGCCTGTCCATGGAGACTTAGAGCACAAGACGGGGTACACCCTGGATGGTGTGTAACACTATGGGCAATTTGGGAATTTAAATTAGCCTACAATAATCTGCATGTCTTTGGAATGTGGCAGGAAACTGGAGTACCCAGAGGAAACACCAAACATAGGGAGAACATATAAACTCCATGCATACAGACCTCAGGCAGGGTAAAAACCCAGGCGACAGTGCTAACCACTAACCCGTCGTGCCATCAGTAATTGAGCAATTATCTATGTTTATATTATTCACAAAAATATTTTATTTAAAAAAGTGATAATCACCTGGCACAAATTAGCTGTGTCAGGGGCAGCATGGTGGCCGTGCACCTCCAAGATTAAGGGTTTGATTCCCACCTCGAAGTTTGCATGTTCTTCCTATGCTTGGCTGATTTCCTTTTAATGGTCCTCTTTCCTCTCCATGTTACCAAATTGCCTGTAGTCCGTGAATGTATGTGCTTGTGTGCTTTGTGATGGATTGATGCCCAGTCCAGGGTGTACCCCACCATGTTCCTCCGAGTCCCCGGTAATAGGCTCTGAACAGGATAAGTACAGTATAAGCGCTACTGTATATACTGTGTGTGTGTGTGTGTAACTGAGTAAGGATGTGTCAGGGTGAAGGGTTTGCCTGCTGTTTGCATTTATTTTATGAATATACAATAATATTTATTTGTCTTGGCAATCGTATACAGTATGTCCTGCTATGTGGTTATCCACCTCTCCAGCTCTCCAGGTCAGAATTGTAGTATTTCATTGTTACAGTCTATCTACCTGATTCATGATTTTAGATTTATTTCCAACTGACCTTCAACCAGACATTGCAAAAAAAACAAAACAAAACAAGAATAACAATAACAACAACAAAAAGCCCAAAAACGCTTGCTTCAGCATCTTCGACACAACATTAAACTTTTTGCTAGAACACATAGAACTTTCCTGTATTGAAATTCCTGATGGGTTTTGTTTGCACAAGATGATTTTCACACTCTATGCATTGATACATGTTCACAATAAAATGTTAAGATATACCTACCTCCAAACTCGTACACATTGCCTGTTACTCCTCAGGATAATGAACCTCACCATATACAGTATAGTGTAGTATCTATTAGAGTGTACTCTTTATTAGTTCAGTTCAGATTTAACAGATCAACACTAAACAAGAAATTTTGTATATACTGTATCTGTACACACCGATCCATAGGCATAAACCACCTGCAAGCTGCTACAATCCACCTTCAAACAGCTTATACACTAATACAATACTGGCTGCTACAACTAAATATTTTGAGCATGGTCGAAATCTTTTTTGATGCCCAACACAGTGATCTTCTGAAGAATTTCCCGATGAAGGTCATTGTGATTTCGACATTGCGCAGGACTGGTTCGGGATCAAATTCCTGAAAGCTACCTAAATATCAAGACACTTTCAGGAAGAATGCATGTAAATAAACTGCTTTGATAATAATGAAGACAGACTTTTATACTGGTACGGCTATTAAGTTTAAACAGATGGTTATAGCGAAAGGGGATCTTTATCCGTATAGTGAACAGATCATTAAAGAAAAGACTACATGCAGGTCAGGCGCAGAGGAGGAAGCAATTATTCCAGTGGCGCTTTATTGCGAAATTAATTCTTGGCACATTCAGGATTGTCAGTGCAAGAGCCAAATATTAATCTGATGGTGTGTTGTGTGTACAGTAAACACTTCTCAGATGTGTTATAATAAAATAATCAACCACAGGATATTATAAAGCCAAGGTGAACTTTTACTGCACTAAACCTGACTATTTTCCTATGACTGTGCATCCCCACATTGTACTTGTACATGTCCCAGTAACCACCTGGAGGACATTAGAAACACCTTATAAACACTTTTCTAACACCATAGAAACCACCTAGCAACTTGGAACAACTTAGTAACACCATAATAACACCATAATAATCACCTTAGGATAACCTAGCAACCACAAGGAGCATCTTGGTAACAACCATCTTGAGAACACCCCAACAACCACCTGGACGTCCTTAGCAACACTCTAAAAACATCTGGAAAACCAGAGCAGCACCCTAGCAACCATCTGGAACATCAGATCAAGTTACTAAGACAGAAAATCACAGCTTGACACCGGAGACTCCTATCTTTAGCGTTACACATACACACACACGCGTCTCCTGGGAGAAACCTTCACCACATCAATGATTACACACATATTTTTAAAAATCTTTCTAATCTGTTCATTTGAAGTGTCTGCTGTCCCTGTGAATGAGCTGTTACTATAGAAACGATAGCGTATTAGAGCGAGTGCATTCATCTCTGTCATTTCAGTGATGCTGAATATTTTTGTTCTGCTGCTCGGCTGATGGTGATTATGAAGCTTTGCATATAAACAGATTAATCACATCACTCCAGGGAAGGTGTATTTTGAGGATTTGTTTGATTTCCATGCTCCTATGTTCTGAATCAACTGAAAGATTTTAATCAGGCAACGTAAATATGCTCTCAAGTCAGATTAAAGTATTTTTTTCAATGAGTTTAAAAATAATATTGGTCCTTTTCAAAAGCACACATAGGATATTTTCTTGGCAGAAGAATAATGTACACTTTCTCCAATTATCCTTCTTGCTTCACTGAATGTCGATTAGTTCCTTTTCTTCTATCTGCTCTATTCAGACTGCAAGATGCACGCCATGTGCCAATCCACAAATCCTTTTATGCTGGATGAAAAAAAAAAAGACAAAATCTGTTTTATATCGGATATATTTAGTCTAGTGCATACAATGTAATAAAATCATTTCATTACTTTTAACTATAATAAATGTATGCTACAAAAAAGTTTTTTGGTGAGATTTCACCGCATGTTATCCATAATTGAATGAAATTCAAGATCTAAGACCTATTTATAAGTTGTGAAGAGTTATGCATGCAGGGGGCGGAGTTTGTACTGTACTATGTCTCATACATGTGTTTTAGACATTGATCTTGAAGTCAATAAAGTTTTTTCCCCATAAGTATTATTAGGTAACGTGACAAAATTCATGACTTTTTCTGCATGTTTTTACCGCCTCTTACCCCTAGGGGCAGACATTTCCCCCTACTTCTCATACTGTACCCCTCACACTTGTTTTTTTTTTTTTTTCACATACTTTGAGAAACAGGCCACTGATTAAAAAAAGAAAAGCTAATGGAGAGCTCAATAACACTTTAAATGGAATGGAGTATTTTGAGCACAGGATGAGACTGGAAGAACATATGGACCGTTTGGAGCAGAGGGTTAGTAAAGGGCCATTAGAGTGTAATAGCAGTAAACATTTAACTTTACCATCTGCCAGTCCTTGACTCCAAAACCATTGCTCCTCATTACATCCACATTCCCTGAGGATTAACTTATTATTGTGGTTCGGGGAACCCTTAGAACGCATTTAACGACAAAGATAAGAAAGAAATACAATTGCAGTGTGATCATGTTGAGAAAGATATCTTCAGCATCACCCTGCTGTGCGACTTTCTCACTGTTAAGGTAAAATCCCTAAACCTGAAATGTGAGTGCTGTTAGTGTATAGCGTATAAGAGCATGACATGTTTATATAAATCATATAAACCATTAATGTATTACAAGTGCCATCTTTAAACTTGTAAATATATGAATATATCCTGTATATAAATGGTAAAAATATACATACACAACATTTATCCAGTGCTGCTGAGAGTCTCATAATCTCTTTTAGGTATTATTAACTCCCTTTTTAACTTCCTGTTAGCGATAATGGACTCCAGCTGCTAGCTTTATTTGTGCGACATAAAAAGGGTTTGATTGTCAGGAATTACTTTATTGACTAACATACAGTACAATGGGAAAGTCCAAAGAGCTCAGTGGAGATGTGAGAAAGAATTATGGTAGATAAGACAGGAACATCTCTCAGAGCCATTCTAAACCACTGCAGATTTCATGATAATGTTCGAACTGTTGGACGCAGTCAACGCAGTTTTATATTACTGTGGACTGAAAGAAAGAAGCCCCTGCTGCGAATTTCACACCTTTAAGCTCAACGACAGTTTGCAGCTGAGCACTTTGAGGACAAGGTTTTATCCAAAGGTGTATTTAAAGGAGTGAAGGTGAGATTTACATCCACAAGAACACTGTAGCAGCTGTCAATCGTGGTGGTGGTATCATCATGCCATGGAGCAGTTTCCCTGCCAGTGGAAGTGGTGCACTGCACAATCTGGAGAAGAACCTTAGAATCCTTCATCAAAACCTCAAATCATCAGCTAGACACTTGTGAGAAGAATTGAGTATTCCAACAGGATACCAAATCCAAACACACTTCACAGCTGGTGGTGGAATGGATAAACCATGGCTCCTTTAAGTTTTTGAAGCTTCAACCCTTACAAAATTGTAATGATGCTTAAAAGCTGGGTCTGTTCAAGGAAAGAGGCGGAAATTTAACCTAGCCAGGAATCGAGCCCGGACCCTGGAGGTAACCACTAATGATATATTATATATAAATTAACCCTTAAAACTTAAAAAAGTGTTTTTAATACTTGAGTATTTTGTTGTTGTACAATCGTTCTGTCTGAAAAAGACGTCAGCTCAAAGAATAATATTGCCGCAGCATTCATGTTTATAAGGATCATGTTTAAACTTTGCAACTATATTTGTTATAGCATATTTCCTTTTTGAACTGCAATTGTCACTGATGCATTTAAAGGTGAGGTTTAAAACATCCTGGTCTCTGGCTGTGCAGCTGTCAAGAATGAGGAAGTATACATTCTCCTAACAAACCTTAATTGCTGATTGAGCTGGCTAAAGTGCTGTCCCTGTGGAGTTGCTAATCAACTTAGTCCTTCATTGTGAGTCAAACAAAATGACAGTCATTAACACTTACCTGTTAACTCTCACCCGGAGGTGTGACATCTATTGGATCACCAGAGACACTTCCTTCCTAACCCTAAGGTGTACAGTAAAACATTATGGCTCTTATAGTCACATCTCATTCACGGGAACGGGAAAAAAATTCTATATGCAGAAGATATGTGTTCATGTAACACATATGGAAGGAGTCTCCAGTTTCAGTACTTTGTAACAGTCAGAGATTGTAAAATGCAAAACTTGTCTGTACTGAAAATGTATAAACTTAAATTACGCTTTCCCTCTGACTGTTACAAAGCGCTAGCAATAGAGACTCACTCCATAAATGTTACATAAACCCATGAACTCTCTTTACAGAAAACTTCACAATCAGATTACACTTAACTAATAAATCTCTGCAGCATGGTGGCTTAGTTATTCAACCTGTCGCCTCGCACCTCCAGGGTTCAGGTTTGATTCCCGCCTCTGAGTTTTCTCCATGCCATGTGTGGTGGGTTTCTTCCAGCTACTTCGGTTTCCTCCCACGGTTTAAAGACATGTAGATTACAGAGTGGACTCACCAGAATCAATTATTGATATATTTGATCTCTGTGAGTTGTGTGCTAATCACGCCGTGCCATACTTTCAAATCTATTTCTAGTGTTTTCGTTTCAACCCTAAACTGCTTTTCTTTTTTTTTTTTTTCATTTTCTCAATCTGGGTTTCCAACGTAGGTACTTTTTGCACTTTCAGCAGCTCTTGTATAATAAAATACTCCTGTACTCCTGTACATAGATCTTGCCTCTTCTCTCAAAGAAAATCTCACTTTCTCTTGGAACGAGTTGAGCTGGATTCAAGCCGAGCTCAGCAGGATAAACACATGCATGAATTATTCTTCAACTCCTTCAAGGAATTTTACACCCATGGGAAGAAGACTCTGCCAGAGATTTCTTAGTATGTTGCTGTAGCCACAGGTTGCTTTTCATTTGTCAGAAATGTTTATAGCCTCTTCTGAGAGGAGTACCAGCTCTCCTCTCAGTGCCTACAAGCTTCTGTTATGTAGTACACTATCTTGGGTAGTGCATTTTATATACAGAGTGACTGCATGGCCATGGGGCGGAAAGAACAGGGTCGCATTGGTGTTCTTTACCTACTTGGATGTTCAAAGCTGCTTCAGTACTTAAGTGCACGCAAATTTTTATCAAGATCAAAATATTGATTAGGTGAAAAACGTTTTCTGCCACTTAAAGTGTAATCAGTACTTATGGGGAGAGTCCATAAGAGTTGTTATCTATTTTATCTCCTTTGTTTAAGGGGTGTTTATTCCCTTTCTAACAATCACATTCATATATTCCTGTTGAACATAACATTCCAGATTTACTGTATGTATTTCCCTTTCTTGTTATAATGCTCTCTCCTCTCACACTGGGAAGGTTTTCCACTAGATTTTATGGCATGGCTGTGTGGGATGTCAAGGAGGCTCCAGTTCCAGTTCATCCCAAAGGTGTGCAGGAGATTGTTCCCACCTTAACACACCATGTCTTCATGGAGCTGGTTTTGTGGATCACATCTGTCATGCTGCATAAGGGTTTGGGCTTACTCTAGGGAAACTGTAATACTACAGCACACAGAGGCATTCTATATATACGGATATGTACAGATATTTTATTTTTATTTTTAACTTTTATTTTTAACTTTTTATTTTTAACCTTTTTTATTTTTTAACTTTTATTTGTATATTTTTATTTTTATTTTTATTCTTCTCTAGTTAAACTTACCCTTTATTTTAATTTTCATATTTATTTCCCATTCATATTCTTAGGTCACAAGCAGTTGTCTAGGCATTTCACTGCATATCGTACTGTGTATGACTGTGTATGTGACAAATAAAATTCGAATTTGAATATATGGTTTTGTGATTGGGGAAGAACTACTTCTGTCTATGTCTATGGGTGAGACGGTTGTGTGCCCATACTGCTCTGTAGAGTGTATAAATATGAGCACCAAAATGAAATAAAATCACATAACTGGAATGTTAGAATTGTCCAATAAAAATGTGTCAAACAAAACAAAAAAAACTTTCTCAAAAGACAGCAGATAGATATACTGACCCAACATGACACGGTTTGACCAGAGCACTTCAGGACAACTCGTCTTATTCAGACCTATGAAACTGATATTGATCTGGGATGACCTGCTTGGCGAAAAACCATGCCTGCTGGCCCTGTAAAAAATATTCCTGATGGTCAAATTCCTGTAACAATTCAAGCTTCTCATTCCTCTTATGCCATAATTCACCATTTGTCCATGTAAAGCTGGATAATAATCAAGTTAAAACCATCATCATTCCAATGAATATCAGGCTCTTTTCAAAGGGATCCCATTTTATACCTCTCACTCCATCATGATAATCTTCAGCTCTACTGTACAATGCTTCAATTTCAATTGCATCACTTGAGGGCACTATGAGTATTGAGGAATGTCGTTTAGTCTACATGAGCCTGGGTTTCTTGACCATTTCCTGCCACTGTGTGATCTAATGAAAAAAATCCTTCGACAGGAAGACAGTCCTAGCACAGACTAAACACAAGATATCAAACATGGTCCCCAATTATCAACACTCCATGTGATTTTTATCTCTGGCCGCATCTCTAGTTTAACCTCTCGTCACATTTGGACCTATCACATACTATATACGGTTTCATATTCTGTGAAAACATAAATCTTAAACAAACAATATGATCTTATGACCTCAGCTTAGTGTATGTCTTCATTGTATTCAACTTATAATAAATAAATAAATAAATAAATAATAACAAAATGGGCTGGGTGGAAAAAAAACTTCCTATGTTTTTTCCCTTCTCTTGTTAAATGTAAAACATGTTAATGACTCTTCCCCGCTTGATGTGGGGAATATTAAAAAAAAGAGCTTATATAACTCTTTTTGCTGTTACTACACTAGAGAATGTTCAGACACCATCACGTGTGTGTCTTCGTGTCTCTTGGTCAGGTCCCAATTTTACATCATTGTATATTAAACGTTAGGCCTTTATTTATTACATATACAGTACATTAGTGCAAAATAAAATTCGGTTCTTTGCATATCCCAGATTAGGATGTTGTGGTCAAAGTGCTGGACATTGGTAGATTGGTGGAGCTGGGGCTTGAAGCACCAACGTTCTGGTCTGTAACCCAGAGTTTTAACACACTTAGCTACCACTGCCCCTTATTATCGCTTTTTTAAATTATTATTTGCTTTTATATTGTAAATTTGCCAGAAAACATACAAACAAAATAAAACTTTATGTGGTTAGTAAAAAAGGCAAAAAGGAAAATAAGCAGACAAAAAAAAGAAAAACAACCTGTAGTATGAGCATACATGGTCAGTTAAAAGTAATATTAAAAATTAGTAATACATTCTATTTTATTTATTTAAACAAATTGTACATGTACTGTATAATTCAATGTAGGCAGCGATCACTTCTTCGCCTGTGCTTATCAGCTTTACATGAAAGTTACTTATTCTCTTTGGATGTAGTGTTTCATTCCTCCCTTTCACTGCACAAGAACAACAGAATTCCACACTTCATAGCTCGCTCCTGAACAGTCAAGCGGTCGACCATATTTGTTTACCCTGCGTGTGCTGCCTCTCGCGGCCGATGCCTGTACTATCGCCACGGGAAATATGAAATCCTACTGTTGTCTGTTTTGAGACTGTTTTCATTATGACTCCAGTGATACTACAAGTTTATAGCTATTTAATATCGCCTAGATCATTTTTACCCACACTGTCTGTATCATCGCTATGGTAATGCTTGTGTCTGAGTGTGCTGATGTCATAGTCTGTAAGGGCCCTATTATTATTATTATTATTATTATTATTATTATATATTTTTTATGGCTTTTTGTGGGTCTCAGCATGCTCAAAATATAATTAAAATCAGCACACAGGTTAGAATCTGCTGCCATTAGGACACCTGAGCAGCTGCACCCTGGGCTTTTACAAAAGGGTTTTGCTGCACAATTGCTTGTATACGTGACACGCTGCACACATTTGGATCTCATTGGGCTGAACAACTTTCCCTCTGCATATTATGGGCTCTACTTAACAGGAAGCACAATTTACATGTCAAATATTAAATATTAAATATAAAACAAAATACAAGATTGGTCCAGTGTCGTGTTTTGGATGGATGACTTCACAGCCTATTTACGATTCTATGACAACGTTACACAAAGTTAGTGTTTCTTAAGTTTAAGGCTTTAAGCCTCCGCACCTCCAAGCTTCCACTGTTGCTGCCATTTCACTATGCTGTAAAGTAAATGCGACAAATAAAGACTTGATCTTCTGGGTCTCTGAGTGCATATGTAGAGCTCATTGATATGCAGCTTGACGGGTCCAGACTTTATCTCTATTGTATCTACCTTTTCTTCATTGGACTGCACATTCTGCATTGAATTATAGTCAAATCTCAATTCTCTCATATTCTTGAACTTTTTTTATTTTCCAAGTCATTTGCCATGCCATCTGCTCACCGCCTGTGAAGCCAAGTCCAAAGCAACCCGGACCTGGATGGAGAAATTGGAGCCGAAACCAGGAGCATTGCTTTGATTTGTGCATTGATGTGTTCTGACATGGTTCTGAAGAGTCCCGTCAGTTGCAGATCCATCAGAGTGCAGTAAAAAGAAACCACATTCGTCTTTCAGCTTCTCAGCATGAAATCATATGGAATAAGGCTCCTGAGTGCATTAGGGAAAATCCTGTCAGTTTGTCTGTCTCTCGCTGTACACACTCAACAGTACCGTGCAGCATTCTCAATCTCTTGATCTTCACCAGTGAATTTTTTGTGATTGTGTACGACATTTTTAGATTATGCCAGCTTGTCTATTTTCCGTCTTGACTATGTGATATTCTTGATGTTTTTGAATCCGATATTCATCGCAGTCATTTATCTGGGTGCAATTCTTCTTCTTCTTTCAGGCTGTGTGCATTTCTTTATTAATATTTGTCTTGAATAATAGTGAAACCCTTGTATGCTTATGTGCAGCTTGTTATAAAAACAGGACCGAATGAGGACAGATAATATTTTGAGAAGGAGACTTGATGGAAAAATCATATGTGATCTTGTGTTAACTATGTCATGCCCTTCAGTACACACACACACACACACACACACACACACACACATATATATATATATATATATATATATATATATATATATATATATATATATATATATATATATATATATTTTTTTTTTCTGTAAGAATTTTCTGTAAGAATCCTTTTCGGCTTTCTGAAATTCTTTCATTTCCTCATGATTCACTTTAATAGACATAATGTTGAGCAGATTGTGAAAAGAACCGAAACAAGCTGGATGCAGCCCAAAAGCATCTTTGTGATTTTCACCCATTGTTACAGCTTTGAATTCAGGAAATGAACCCAACGATGAGTCCCCAGCCGACACTTCTCTGGTGTTCTTCTTCTTCTTCCTCCAAATACAAAGACTGTCGTCATCTCAATAATTCACCAGACCCAACCACTCCAGCACTTTTTTTCCTGCTGTGAATCGTAGGCTGAATCTGTTGCATCTCCTCCTCTAACACTCACTTGTTTTTGTGAATCTTTCATTATAATAAAACGTTATAAGACATTCAATAAGACAAACATCTATAATGAAACACAAACAGGATTTCTGATGTGAGGGCTCGAAACGAAATGAGTTTGATAATTAATCCATAAATATCTGATGCAAAATAATCATGAATAAATCTAAGTTGTCGTCAGAGTTGACGACTTTGGATTTAAAATAAATATTGATGCGAGGAAAGTTTATTCCAAAAAATATATATATATAATTGTCCAAATAATACATTAGCATTTATATGAGTAAGGTTGAGTGTATTCAGATTTGGTTTATGTACACACACTTAAAGGTGCAATAGTGAAATGTATTTTGAGTTTATGCACTAAACTCTACATTCAGATGATTATAAGACCACCTGTGTGTAGCCCATGTCTCTGTGGTTGCCAGATCATTCTTGATTATGTGTCTGAGATGTGGGTTGAGTTATTTACTTTTTTGACCCACGGTCTTTTAACTTAGTGACAGAAAATGCAGCCTAAAGGAATAATGTTGTGGTTTTATTATAGTTTTTTGCAGTTATTTGTAAAGGGTTTTGTATGTTACTAAATATTGCTGCATAAATAGTCCTAGTTGTAATAATCAAATAAGTCAGTGGTTTAATGGAAGACCAAAATGAGTTCCACACTCATTATGCAGTGCAGCATGGAAAGCAACCCTTTCCAGCTTTTATGCCATTTATATCAGTGCATCGAATGGTGAAGAGTTCAAGATTTATTATAAATTAACCTATGCAATGACATTGATTGCATGTAATTGAACAGATGGTTAAATATTGATAACATTAAGTAAACATAACATCTAAATAATACATCATCGTCTCTCTGTTTATACCGCTTTTTCCTGTATACAGGGTCACAGGGGGCCTGGAGTATGGACAAAGCCGATTATCCTAATTGGCATGTTTTTGCCAATTAGGAGAAAACTGGCGGACCCAGAGGAAACCCACCAAACACGGGGAGAACATGCAAACTCCGTGCACACAGACTCGGGGAGGTGATCAAACCCAGACTTTGGAATTGCAAGGCGACAGTGATAACCACTGTTAATGCTATAAAAATATATTAAAATGTATAACTATAAATGCTATTAATTATTTAATTACTTAATCATTGTTTAATTGATCATTACTTATAATTTTCTAACAATATTATATTTGTTCTATTTAAACGTACGTGAATGAATAAATGATATAATTTAATTATATGACTATTAATTTATATATTAAAAAAAAATACATTGTAAAATACTCACCCATCAGTCATTCTCCATATCGCTTATACTATTCGTGGTTGTGGGAGGCAGACAGTGCAAAAGTGTGGCAGTCCTTCACAGGGCACAAGCACATTCACACATAATGTAAAAACCAGTCAGCCTAATCTGCATGTGTTTGGACTGTGGGGCGAAACCGGAACACCGGGAGAAACCTACCAGGCATGAGGAGAGCTCGGAAATCCTGAACCTCGGAGGTGCAAGGCCACACTGCTAACAGCCACACCACCATGACACCATGTTAAAATAATCCTTGATTTTATTATATACTGATGGACAAAATAAACATTGTACATATATATTTCTTATAAAATGTATTTCTGTCAAGCAAATAAGAAAATTACATTTTATGAAAAAAAAAAACAGTATGTGTATCCATTGAGAACCAGAAAGTCAAAATCCAGGCAACATTGAGAATGACGTGGAGTCAACATTGACACATGGTGTGGCCTCCTCGCATGTCCAGCTGCAGCCAAGCATTGTCTCGACGACTTTTTGTGTGTAACCCTGGTATACTCCCAGCGGCAGTAGTGGCAGGATTATCTGTAAAGATTCCTTAAATTATGTTACGGAATTAGTCTGTATCGTTTTACGATTGTCACACCTGGCCTTCCAGACCTAGCAGCCAGATGTTGGGAATCTCTTCCATAGCCTGGGAATGGTATTACTGGCAACTTCAAACCATCTGGTGGGGTCACCTCTCTGTCTGCCGGCACTTGTAAGAACAAAATGCAAAATAGTTTTTTTCCTTAGTTTGGTTCCAAGACACGCAAGCTGGACATGGCGAATTCCGTGCTTGTGCATTGTGCCGCTGATATGAACCCTGTGCCCCTGATGTAAATGATTTGTTTTTTTTTATAACAGTTCATTTGTGAGTGCATATGTGTGTGTGTGTGTGGATATTTATCTATAATTTCTGCATTCCTAGCAACATATTATGAAGGCTCCTAACAGCACTCAAAACAATGGTTTAGTTATATTCTAATTAGGAGGAAAGAAAAGAATAACAACAGTGGGTTTTGATAAATACATGACTTCTACGTCTACATTTCTCACTAATTAACACTTTCCCAGGGTCGGCTGTTCTCCAGATGTTAGTGGTCCTTATCACACAGAACATTCTCCAATAGCTTTTTGAAAAAATAAATAAACAAATCCTTCAATATAGCACCAGAAGCTGTAAAATTCTGCCAAAACACCTCTTTAATCATGGACGTAAAAGAAAGCAGATAAGAAGAATTGATCTACAGAAAAACAGGAAAAACACATTTGGGTGTAAACAGCTGATATTATTTTTTTTTATTTAAAAGTAAGTGTGACTTTTTCTGGCCTGGATGAGTTAATTATGTAAATCCGTGCACCTTAACATCAAACCTGATTATTCTAATAAATATAAAGAATTACGCCATGGCATGTACGGGTAACATTTATGTCACTTTTTTTTGTAATAAAGATGCTACAGGTTTGCACTTTGCATGGAGGGCTTTATAATTAAAACACGGGGGTAAAGGGCAAATACGCTGACATTTTACCCGCCAGCGCTGTAAACATCAAAGTAAAGGTCAAGGTACATGTCAGGAAATGGCGCTGATCTTTAAACGACTCTTCACTCTTGACACAGGCTTTTAACGCTCCTACAGAAAGGTTAACGCTTCAGTTCAAACACCATCATTACACACACACACACACACACACACACACACACACACACACTTTTCTCCCGTTCTCATTATTTTTATCCTAAGTGATGTTGTTTTTGCTTCTGTGGAGCATCAAGCCAACGAAGAAGGTCATATTCTTGCTGGATAACTATATCAATTTATTCAAAACTTTTTAAATATTACTAAATTATGTTTAAACATGATTGTTGATAATTAAAATGATTAATGCTTATGGATATTTTATAAGGTGAAATAAATAATTCTGTTTTGTTTATGAGTTGCAAATTAAATATTAATCATTCACAGAGAATTTTTAATCGGGTTTCAATTATGAATAAATGAATATATCAGTGCATAACTTTTAATGGCTTACAGAGGAATTTAAAAACATTATATGGAGCAAAATCTTCACTGTTATCAAATTAGTTTCACTACATGCAATTTGTAATCATCTTCAAGAGAAGGGCCAAGTAATTAAATCAAAACAAATCCCAGCTTGAGATGGAGGTGATATCCTATTTAGAGAAATAATACAAATAAAGCAAAAATCTCATTATAAACATTTGTACAGAATATTTGCAGTTTTTCCTCATAGTTCAGGACAGCTCATTGAGGGCCTTTATATAAAAAAAGAAAAAAAAAAAAAAACTGACTCATCTTGATACTCACCACCGTGTGGAGTCCATCTCTGTTACAACATCTGTCTGGTACAAGCACTGACGCTGGAGACTCCTTCCACACATGCCAAGTTAAACCACATCTCCGTATAGGAAGCTGCAGCATATCAATGACTGTAGAATGTTCACTGTACAAGACCCTGATAAAATGTAAATAGTTATTTTTCTTATGTGAATATTTCCTCATATTTTCTGGTGTTTTTCTCACATAATACGATCGCTAACTGTTTGCCTTTTGCTGCTGCATGTAAACTGTTTTGTTAATAAGACAGCTGGGAATATGGGACACATTTTCACAGCATGTGTATAATGCAAGCAAGGCCTAGTTCATATGGAGGTCTCCTATGTAGTTTGGATTTTTGTCCACATGCAAACCTTTTTTTGGTTTGTAAGAACATGTGGTGCGTGTGCTTCATGTTCAGTGATTGACTTCTGAGACAATCAAGAACAACATATTAAGCCAAACTTTTGTGAATAAATTGTATTTAGTTGTTAATTTTTTGATGTCACACTGTAGTCAGTATTGTTATAACACTACAACAACAACAACAACAACAACAACAATAATAATAATAATAATAATAATAATAATAAAACAATTATGACATATGTACATTCTGAGTACCAATTTTTTACATATTATTAATTTTTTAGAAATTTTCCCCAGTTTTCTCCCGAATTTAGTCATGTCCAATTCCTCCCTGTCATTAGGGGGCTCGAACACAAAGTTACTGCAATCTGACTGTCACATGTTTCCTCCGAACTACGTGACTCCAGCCAACCGCATCTTTTCGAATTGCTCGTTCACGCACCGTTGGGGCGGAGTAACACACTCGGAGGACAGTGCTATCCGCTCTTAATGGGAGAGCACTAAGTACCTCTCATCCCTCCCCTCCGAAAGAGATCGGCCAATAAGCTCTCTCTAGGCCTGCGAGAGGTTACAGCATCAACTCGCGATCTCTAGCTGATAGAGCGAGCAATATAATTATATATAATTGTAATATAATTGTAGTGGCAATTTTTTGCACTAGTATTTTTCTGGTAGATAAAAACTTGTTCAGATGGATGATTTTATGTCTGAACATTTTGAAAAAACTTCATTGTTGTTTGAAAGTCTGTAAATCTGTGATTTATTAAAAGCTAGATTAATTAATTTAAAAGCAAGATTTAAAAATAAACCCTACACACGTGAATATCTGCCAAAAACGAACAAACAAACAAACAAACAAAAAAGCAAAAGAAAAAACAAGGATAAAAAACAGAGTTAAATTATTCAAGTGTTGCGTTGTCTTGAGACGTTGGAGAAAGTGAAGAAAATAAGTGACAGCGAACCAAAAGCAAATGGGAATTACACTGACACAAAACATACAGGGATGGAATTTCACAATGACACATACTGTAACAACACTGACAAAGATGCAGAGACGACACAGATGACAAAAAGATTAACACAACAACAACAAGCTGAAAACGTGACAATGAGCTTTACATTTCTGAGCAGAACTCATTCAGATTCAAGTGGGTGAATAATAAAAAAAACAACTCTACAGAAAAATCTCTTAGAAATGGAAACCGTTTTTTGGAGTGAAAGTTATACAAAGAAGTGAAAAACAGCCTCCGGATATGAACAGAGAGGACAGACAGACAGATAAACAGACAGATAAACAGACAGACAGACAGACAGACAGACAGACTGGCGAGTAAAAAAGCTCCAGGGAAGGACGTTTTAAACAGCAAGAATCAAAATCCATCAGATCTTGGCAGCTGGGAGAACTGCAGAAGTCCTTATGAAACCGACATACCACGCAAGTGCGAGGACACTCAACACTACCTGATACATACAGTACTGTGCAAAACTTTTGACCCCCTCTATTTTGCTACCAAAGACCCAGACTGCCTTGAATTTTTAATGCAGTCTTGAGGAATAGCTCTCCAGGCTTCCTGAAGGATTTCTTGGCTTTCACCTCTGGCAAGTTTTTTTGTCTCTCATTTTTTTGAGTTTAGTCCAGAATCATTTAAGCATGAAAAATGTCTAACGTAAGGTATGAACCAGGGAGAAACAGGTGCTGAATGCTGAGTGGTTGGAACAGACGAGAGGGGAAATGCGATCGCTGCTGAGATTGTAGCATCCGATTTTTTATTTCTATCTTTAGGCACGTCATAAAGTTATTGTTATCAGTCTGATGTTGTTCCTCTGGTAGCATTTTATTCCACTTATATTACAGCAGTTACCTTTACCTGTTACAATTGTTCACCAACAAAAGAAAACTTACAGCTGATGGTTATAAAGCCCTGAAACTGAAGACTCCTTCCACACATGTTTCATAAACATTTAATTATATAAAATTTACCAATGATTTTTTTTTAAATATCTGTTTATGTGTACATGAGTTTCTGTAAATTAACTGTTTGTTATAGAAACAATAACATGTAAAAACCTGAGCTACAGTCTGCTGTTTCAGGAAACTGATCCATGATATCCGATCAATCGAAATCGAGAATGCACCAGTACTGTGGCTCGTACAAAACTCGTACAGACGCTAAAGCCATAAAAATGAGAGTTGAAAGTTTTCCATTTGAGTTTTTCCTCATGCAGCTTTCTGAAAGTAAACTCATGTCACGTCTTCAACCTTCCAGCGCCATAAACATTGACGCGGCTGCCGTTTCAGGGATTTGCAAACGCACTGGAGCGTATTCACTTTCAGTCTCAATTTCAAGCTGTGAAATTCTTACACACAATTACACACACATTGCAGCATTTTTTCCTTTTCTTCACACATAGGTTTTAAATGGGACTTTGGAAGAAGTTTAATTTATTCTGTAAGTTCAGGCACCTGTGCTGTGACACCGTTCACGACCTCGCGGTCTTTACCCTTTTTTAGATTTTTAACTGTTTTGCTTGTTTTAATGAGTTTCAAGTGAAAGATAGACACAAACTTAAAACATCTATTATCATCTATTATCAAGTTTGCAGCTACTCATTGAGGGTGCCAATAATTAATTTACATTCAGGCATTTGGCAGATGCTTTTATACAGAGCGACTTACAAAAGAAAGATGGCACCCTTATGGCAATCTATATAATCTTTATACATTGAGAGAGAACATTATCTATCTATCTATCTATCTATCTATCTATCTATCTATCTATCTATCTATCTATCTATCTATCTATCTATCTACAATTTGTTTCTAAATTAATCCATCATATTGTTTATTGCAGTGTTTTCTATAATTTGCAGTGCATCAGTGCATTATACTGTCTTAGAGAACTGAGTTTATTTATTCATTTTATTTCTCTTCTGTGATTGAGATCTCCAACATTCTTCTCATTCTAGCACAATCTATCTCTTATTAGACACAGAAGAGAACTTTTAATTGAGTGTAAAAATGGAAATGTCCCATCTGTTCATCAGCAGCGCTCCTCCTCGCTCGGGTTTAGTGTAACATGATGATGCTAAGTCAGTAAACGTGTCGAGGCGGTGAGGATATTAATTAGGCTGGCAGTCAGGAAATTGAGGGCATTAGGCCAGGATGAGGAATATTGAATCCCATCGATCAAAATGGATCTGAAATTTCAGTCATGCTGTGTAGGGTTGAGGCTTATGGTTCATTTTTTTTTACCATCCCACCCAGAGTTGATGTGTCCTGCATCTGTTTCTCTCTCTCTCTCTCTCTCTCTCTCTCTCTCTCTCCTTTCCTGTTTACTGTGTCATGTTAAGAAATTTACACAAATATTAATCTAGACTGAACACTTGTACCCGGACAACAAGCAGTAAAGTTACTGCTTCTTATCTATTTAAGTTTAGATTTTAGAAGTGTTAAATTAAAGTGTTAAACACCACTTCCTCTGTATGTTACACCTCAAAAAATGACTGTGGAAATGTTACACTTCTGATATATAAAACTAAACAGATATTCAAACAAAAACTGAAACCTATATATGACTGAAATGTGCATAACTTGTAAATAAATGTGATTTTGAGTAATTTTCTAAATAAACAGAATCATCCCTGAAAATATTCATTTTATTATTATTGAGACTACTTAACTACAAATACCTTACTAAATAATAGGCTTATATACAAATTATTATTATTATTATGTAATATTAAAATGATCTCATAATCGATAATAATAATAATAATAATAATAATAATAAAAGACAAACTAAATTTATACCATATCTTGTTCAATTTTTTTATGCTCCAGCGAGTCTGAGTGACTGATAGGTAGTCATTCTTTTTTATCCACTTTTATTTACGTGATGAACCATTCATTTGTTCACAAGTTCACTTGTTCCTTGTGCTGTTCCAGTTCCCATTCTGCACTGCATGTGGTTAGAAAATGTAATCAACATGGCTGAACTTCCCGCGCAGTCGGCTTGACAACCAGAACGTACCCCAAAGCCTTAAACAGTGTAACTAGCTACAAAACCCCCAAAAGTCCATGAGTCAGGGATGTGACCAGGTCATGTGATGTACTGGGCGATAGATGATAGATAAACTCCTTGAAATTAAATATCTACATTTCCTTTTGAGGTGGTGGCTACTTCATTTTAATTTTAACATTTTATTAATATTTTACTGCAAAATTTATGTAGGTTTTTTTATCCACAGTATTTATTTTAACACTACATTATAAAATAGCTACAGTGGTACGTTGGTATATAAAATTTAGAATTTTGAGCAAGTTTAGTTTTTACAGCAGCCGGTGCCAAGAGAAATTATAAAATGAGATAAAGTTAGGTTTAATATCTATTTATTTCATATTTTACTTCATTTACATGTCTTCTCTAAATGTTTTAATTGTTTTTATATGCAAAAATATGAGGATTGTGTTGGAAATTGGTAATATTAGTAATATTTTTGTGTGGCTAAAATGGATTTTCTGCATTTACATTATTTCCTATGGGAAAATGTGTTTCACAATACAAAATTTTACTTTAAGAATTCGTCTCCGGAACAGATTAAATTTGTATGCCAAGGTTCCATTGTACTGTATTTTAGTAAGAAATATAACACTGTGTGTTTTGCTGTGAAAGGAAAATAATCAACAACAGGAATTTAATTACTCTGTTGAATACTGAATTTAATTACTGTGTTGTGTTTTACTCCGTTTCATAAATCAGAGCAATTTATCAAAGTTTATTTATTTGTTTATTAAGGAACAACTCTTTGTACTTTGAATCTATTGTGGATTTGTCACATTACAGCAGCCATTAACCCACACTGAGAGGATAACCGCATGTCAGTTTACGAGGCAGTAAGGCGCCTGCTTAGTCTTTATCCCTAACTAACACATAAAAGCCGAGGCTTGAAATCTCCACCACTGTGTCTGGCTGAAGGTAATGAAGGTCCCTGCATTGATTTGGTGCTGAGAGGAGCCGGGACACTGTCTGATGTGGAACCTTGCCACAGGCGTAGCACTAACACTCAGATAAAGTTAACGAAACCCTCAAGGGGTGTTTGATTCAAAAGTTGCAGGTAAGAGAATCTGTGAAATAGTGCAAGAAATAGATTCCACATCCACTCTTCCTCCTCCTCTTCTTCCTCTTTCTCTTCCTTTTCTGCCTCGGTGGTTTACTGCCAGATCTACGGTACTCGCTGCCAGATAGCCGTTCCCTCGGGGGCTTTTAGCGGTGTTGGGTTAGATGTGTTTGGCCAGGAGAGGTTATGAAGACATCAGTGTATCAGTTCTTCAGCTTGTTTAGGTCTTTACCCTGAAGGTCTAACAGATGAAAGAGCAAATGAATTTAACTGCTATGTCTGCCCACCTTCTTACACTTAAAGCTGTTAGTTCTATTTTATTGAATTTTTGTATAAATGAGTTATTTACATCACTGAATATATGTTTTACAGATAAATTTCACTTTCACTACAATATTCATGCATTTAAGCTCTACTTGTGTTTATTACACAAAACAAATAACAATTCATATAAGGCAGGTACAAAACAGTACACAGCACCCAGACTGACACAATACACCAAAAAAACAAAGTTACAATCACTTACAATGATCAGCCAGAACATTAAAACCATTAATATTTAAACAATCTAGGTTTTAGGTCCCCCATCTGCCACCGCAGGACCTCAGGCTTCGCAGGGCCTCTGCGGGTGTGCTGTGGTGTCTGGCACCAGAATGTTGGCAGCGGATATGGGTGCTGGGTTTCTTCCTTTTCTCCCTCGGTGGTTTACTGCCAGATCTACGGTACTCGCTGCCAGTTAGCCGTTCCCTCGGCGCCTTTTAGCGGTGTTGGGTTAGATGCGTTTGGCCAGGAGAGGTTATGAAGACATCAGCGTATTAGATCTTCTTCTTATTAGTATCTGCTATATCTGCCCACCTTCCTACACTTAAAGCTGTTGGTTTTATTTTGTTGAATTTTTGTATACATTAGTTATTTACATCACTGAAATATACACAGTATATATATACACAGTATATAAAGAAAAGTATGCATTAATATAAACCTGATGCTTTATAGAGAATTAATCGACATCTCCTGACCAATCAGGGTCCAGAATTCAGCACACATCCTCAAACAGCTTATGGTATTTATCAAACAGAACCATAAACAATCTGATAAATTTTATGTACAACATGTGATGTCATTAATTAATAATAATTATTTTCAATAAACTGTTGTTCTGCCACAAAATCTACAGTAAAATGTTGTTGCTAAGCAACATTATGGCCAATATTAAGTGCATTTTACAGACAAAAACAAGGCTGTACTGAAATGGTTTACAACATTATGTATTCTGTTTAAATTAAAACACAATACACTGTAAATTTAAATAAAAATAATCCATACCATGATGATCCGGTGAAATATTTCTGATAATCCAGCAAGTTCTTGAGTGTGTTATTCCATTTATACCACAGCAATTTGTCAATGTTTATATGTTGTGGAACATTCTTGGGACAAGTTAGTTCTGCTTAACAATCATATCACAGCAGCTTATAGCAGTTTTCTGAAAATGATGCACAAACATGCAGCTGGCCAATGTCACCTGTTAGAGGAAGTTTTGCAATACTTTCTTATTTAGCTTATTTAACATCGCATTTGAATGTGACTCAGAAAGATTCTCAGACCAAACTATTTGCGATATATTCTGGTTTATTTGATGCTTGTTTAATCATACTGTTTTACTTGTTTCTTTTTTGTGACTGAATGACGTTTTGCATAATAACAGAAATCCAAAAAATGAAAAAAAAAAAAAAATCTTTAAACTATATTTTGCAATATTAGGAAATTTCAAAAAGATTGTCTCCTGTGTGAGTTTTAAGGCCTTTTCTTTTAAGACCATGGCAGATATTACAATTAACCCTTTTTGAGCACATTTTGACTTACTTTATCATATTGTAAAATGTGCTCCACTTACCTTGATTAAACCAATCGGTTGAGGGTATGCCTTGCTTACAAATGGAGACAAGATGATATTTATTATGTTTTTACACATAAAAAAAAAACAGCATTAATAGAGGCAGCACTAAGTTTTAAACATGACTAAAAACATAATAATATTCCATTGCTTTTCTCTTACTGAGGATGTCGAAGGGTTAAACGATTTAAACTGCATTTTTTGGGGGGGTAAACAAGGACAAAGGAAAAACCTTCATTGTCTATACTGATTTATCCTGTATACAGGTTTGTGGGGGGGCTGGAGCCTATCCCAGGACACTTAACGCATGAGACGGGGTACACTCTGGATGGGGTGCCAATCCATCATGCTCATACACACACTACAGGCAATTTGGGAACATCAGTCCTTGGTCCTTGGTTTTTGGTTTGTGGAAGGAAACCCACCAAGCACAGAGAGAACATGCAACCTCCACACACACAGACACACACCGACCGAGGTGGAAATTGAACCTGGACCCTGGATGAGTGAGGCCTCAGACCTAAACTCTAAGCCACCGTGCCACCAGAAAGAGACACATAATATAATTATTTTTTTCACATAAGCAGTAAATTATTAAAATAAAAATGTATTTTACATGTCCTGTATGCTCTGTGGTTGGCAGAGCAGTATGAGCTGTGGGATTAATTACAGTACACCACATCTCATTTCTCTGTTTGATTTTAAAATGTGATAAATATTGCATTGTGACTTGCTGAATATTGTTTATCTATTTATTTATTTATTTACGACACAGTTAAATAATTTTGCCGTCAGGTTTCAGAAAGTCTTTATATTCAGTTTATCTCTGGTTTCACTGTTTCTTTTCAAATAACTGAGAGACAACAATAAATCCATCATCGGTGTAATATGATGCAGTAACTTATGCTTTCGCTTCTGCCCTGGAGGTGACATTTTCCTATAATTTACTTTAGCAGAATCAGAGTTGGCTTTAGAAAATGACTCCAATCTGAAATTGTCTGTCAACCAACAGCAGCGCTCAACAGACAAAAAAACAAAAAAAACAACAACAACAAATGTTCATGGTCGTAAAACATCGCCCAGAGCGCTGTTCCTTTGATTCAACGAAGGGTGATGGCTCGTTGCTGGGAAAATAATGTACAGCGGTTTCGAACAAAAGTACAGTAAATCATTAGGAAATAAAATTTCATTTCCACTTCAAGTTTGAGTTCAAGTTCACTTTGTCATTTAAATTGCTTCTAGCTCAAGTGCACGATCATTACACAAAACAAATAACAGGGCATATAAAGCAGATACAAAACAGTACACAGCACCCAGACTGACACAATACACCGAAAAACAACGTTACAATCACTTACAATGATCAGCCATAACATTAAAACCATTAACATTAAAACAACCTGGGTTTTAGGTCCCTCTTCTGCCACCATTGACTTTTCCATGGGATTGGATGGATAGACAGACTGGCCTTTGGCTGCCCATGGGCACTGATGATCCTGTAACCAGTTTATTGTTATATACTGTAGTTGATATTATGTGTTTTTTTGTGTTATTTAATTCAGCTAGCAGTGGTGTTAATGTTAGGGCTGATTAGTGTAAAACCCAATAGCAACAAGACATACAAACACAGATACAACACTGATGATTGAAATTACAGTAAGTGGCTCAGTTTTAGTGAATGAAATAAATTTAATAATAAAAGATAGTTAGCACCAGAACAAATTATACAACTTAATTTTTTTGGGGAAACAGGTTTGACTTGATATACTTTCCCCAAATGTGAAACAATCAATCAAATCATTCTATCTGAACTAAGCTTTTCCTGAATGAAACTATATATTTCAAAAGTTAAGTAGCAAGTAGCTTTTCTTGGCAAACGGCAGATAATTTTTTTGGATAAAGCATGCAACAGGTTTATAAAGGTTTGCAGCCAGGTGTCGTGTGCTTACAATGATTGCCAGCCTGAGGGCGTTGCCTAGCAACTGGCATTGCACCTGTCATAAATGCTTGTTTAGATGGCCGCTGTACTGCCTGAGGCAGCACACGTGGCATTACAATAATATGTTTAAAGGCACTTAAGGAGTTGTACTGCTTGAAAAAAAAGCTCTTGTGGAGCCTCACAGTCCTGCACTGAAAGGTCGGGTACCTTAAGCCAGAGGCCAGAAGTTTGGGACCATGAGAGGAATGGATTGAGGCTTTGATAATCTTGGTGGCCTTTCCCAAAAAGTGTTCACCAAACAAGTCCTGCAGGGATGCAAAGGAATTCCCAGTGGGATTCTCCACCGTTATCACCTTCTTATCTCAGACCTCGAACTACCTACAGCTGGTCACCTTCTGTGGTACTCCTGTAGGATAACAGGACAGCAGAGCATCATTTTGCCCTTCTCATCCACTGCAGGAAATGCATGAGCCACTGAGCTCTCTTGGCAAGTGAGATCAAAGGATTCAGGCTGCTTGTCAGTATTGTGTATTATGAAAAAACAGCAGGAGGCAGAGATTTTTCTTCTAAAATTTACAGAATAACCTTTTGAGTCTTGGCTGAAAACATTTATTTAATCAAGCATTTTTGTGAATAGATTAGCGTTAGGTAAAAAACCAGATCTGGGGGACTCATGGACGTAGAGTATTATGGTGAACTGGTATGTTTAGATGGTGTCTTCCCCACTCTCATTGATCACTCAGGTTTGTTGTTGGTGAAGTGAACATCCCTGATGTTTGTTTTACATCTCAGTTCCCCCTCATGTTTGTGTTTCCTTCTGGCTCTCCTTTTAGTTATGCTGTGATAATTAGTCCTGCCGGAGTCTCTGTTTGCACTCTACAGTAAATATACATTCACATTATACATTATGTGACTGTGACCAGACGTAACTGTTATTTCTCCTTCTCTTTTCTTCTCTTTTCTTCTCTTCTCTTCTCTTCTCTTCTCTTTTCTTCCTGCCTCTCTTCTCCCTGTCTCTCTCCGTTGGGTTACACATGGCGCTCCTGAGCTCCCAGTGATCCAGACCGCCTCTGCCCTCTGGGTGTGTCTGACTCGTCCTGGTGCATCGCTTCTACAGTAGTTGGTAATCTTGTTGCATGGAGGCCCATGTGGTCTGATTGGGTTTCCTAAGGTGACTGGGGACGGTTCTATTTTGCCAAGAAGATGGTCCAGGCCTTGGCTGATACAGGATTTGTGACTGCCGTCGCTCAATAGTTCAGGACTGAAATTCCTGTGAACAGTTTTTTTTTTTTACCTGGGCCTGCAATAATAAAAGTGGACTCCATATAAACTTAAACACATCTCCTGTTATGCTGAACTTCCAGCCTCCTAACACACAGTATGCAGATTCTGTTGAGCTGTTTTGTGACAATTTCCATTGTTAAAAGTCCTATATGAATATAAATGAATTGAACTAAATTGGGATGGTGTCTCAGTCAGATCCTCTGTAATACACTCACTCAGAAACTTTTTGTCTAGCCGACATTCATTAGCAGGATGTTATTATTGCACCAACCCACAAGTCTGTTTACCTAGTTGTTAATGAGGTCCACCACTGTTGTGTCTTTGTCAAACTTAATTACACAGTTGGTGCTGCGATTGGCATAACAGTCATGGATGAAGAGCAGTGGACTTTGGGCACAGCCCTGAGTGGGGCCTGAGCTCGGGGTGATGGTGCAGGAACTGTTTTTCTGAACTCATGGCCCCTGGGGTCTGCCTGTGAGTATTGAAAACCTGTGGTCCAGGTCTGTGCCCCATAAATTGGAGAATTACTGTGTTAATTAAAAACATGAATAACTGTTTCTATTTTGCAATGTAAATGTTGGGATTATTGTGGTACAAGAGGAACAAAAACACAGGATAAAACAGGATGTGCTGTAATGATGACTCTTCTTACACCACTATTTTGTTAATTATTTTACTGCATGATTCATATTTGAATTACAGATTTCTAAAGAAGATGACATGGTGGTGGTAATTCTTAGAACTATGGCCTTGAACCTCCAGGGTCAAGGGTTCAATTCCTGCCTCGGGTCTATGTATCGGGTCTGCGGGACCCATGCAGATTAGGTTAATTGGCATTTCCATAGTGTGTGATCATTGTGTGAACTGCAATACACTGGCACCCCAGCCAGGGTCTACCCTGCCTAGTGTCCCAAGTCCACTGGGATGGACTTCAGGCCTCTTGGGACCGGGAACAGGATAAGTGCTATAGAGAGTGAGTGTGAGAGAGAGAAGGTTACTGAAGAGACGATGTTAATTAGACTAAATTTTTATCTGGTATAAATAAACAACCTAATTATTTTTAAACTAAAACTATGAAAGTGATTCTGCTTTAAACAATTTTAAAAGTTGGAACATTTTTTTTTTTCAGGATAATGGCATTAGATTAAAACCATTATGTTCCTGACATGCAAGTTAGTGAGTGACAGAATTCAATTTCCCTGAATGTCAGGACCAGAATGGCATCTAATTATACTCCTAAACAGGGTTTCTGTTTAAGAGAAAAAAACAAAAGCCCTGAAAAATAACAGCACAGATGGGTAAAAAGATTTAACAAATTTCTCATTAACTTATACAGTTGAAGAAGTGTTTGTATTAATATTTATTTTTAATCTACAGTATTTATTTGTCTTTAAAAAGAATAAGGTTTTGAATCATATAGGAAGTCCATCAATGTTTTTTTTGTGACATTAGTGACAGCACTTACCAAAAGGAAGGAACTTGTTTGAGGACAAAGATACAGTAGAAATTACTTCATTCTAAAGTCTCATCCTGTCGCTTGCCAACTTAAAGTTTTAGCTCCCTCCATGGAGACTGGCTGGGCCACTCAACAACCTTAATGTGCTTCTTCTTGAACCACTTCTTTGTTGCCTTCGGGTTATAATTTGTGCCATTGTCATGCTGAAGACCCATCTTTAGGAGGTTCTTATTCAAGATTTCACAATACATGGCCCTGTCCAAGTTGGCAAAGTTCTTTCTTAGAGAAACAGCTAAACGGTCATAGTCAGCATTTTCTCCCAATCTTTCTCCGTTCATCTGTTCATCTCAACTTCAGATGGGTTTGTGTTACCAATGGTTCATTAAAAAGCTCCTACCGTTTGGTTCTGGACTTATCTTGGAGCATGGAGCTCCAGCCGGAGGGTGATTGATGGTTATTTTGTATTTCTTTTATTTGCAAATAATCGCTCCAGCAGTTGTCGTCTTCTCACCAAGCTTTTTGCTGATGGTCTTGCAGACCATTCCAGCCTTGTGCAGGTCAACAATCTTGTCCCTGACATCCTTTTACAGCTCTTTGGTGTTGCCCACAGTGGTAAGGTTTGAATAGGAGATAGAGATTTAGTGGACAGGTGGCTTTTAAACACATAAAGTTGTTGGTAGGATCACATTCTTAAATTAATCTGTGTACCACATGAGCACATAACCAGTCTGGGGAAGCCAGAATTATTGTTGGTTGGTATGGGATCAAATACCTTTTTTACCTAATGAAATGCAATTTCTGGATTTTTGGATTTAGATATTATTTAGATATGCAGCCTCTATCCTTTACAATAATCCTATAATATATATTTATATATAATAAACCCTTTATTTCTTTATAGGTGGGCAAACTTACAAAATTGACAGAGAATCAAATATTTATTTCCCCTCTGTACTGTATGTCATAAAGAATTAAGGCAGTTCTGACGGCAAAAGGGGCCCAACTCAGTACTAGCAAGGTGTATCTAATGGTGTGGCCTGTGAGTGTACATGCAAATTCCCAAGCATAAATATTACAACAAAAAAGTAGATTTTAGGCACCATACTGTAAACAAGCTCAGCTGGAAGCTGCAGCCGGTCAGCGCTCCAAAAAGGCCGCTCACCATGAGACACTCCTCAGCAAGCGTGCCTTACAAAATCTCCCAAATGTATGCAAGGACACAACATGAAGAAAATGTCTTCAGGAAATCTATTCCTTAGGGTGAAACCTCAGAAGAGGCATCTCACTTCGCTAAAGTCATTATGTAAAACAGCACACAGCAGGCTCGTCACATCCTGCTGTCTATAGACATTGTTGATGCAATTCATGCTCAGCAAATCCTATTTAAAGCTCACCAAGGACACACGTCAAGGTACAGAAATCTCCAATGACATTGGCTCACTTCTCACTTCGAGGGGAAAAAAAAAACATGCTGTCAAAGCCTAGCGAAAGGTAACAGACACCAGGCAATCGCTGTCCCTGCTAAGGAAAGGAAGGAGACAAGGTGTGGATAAATATGTCTTGTATTCAATTCCATTCAATTTCTCTGTGCTACAGCATTATGGGTCCTCTACATATTGTTTTAGAAATCAGACTTTACTGAAATTTGCAGAAAGGTTTTTTAAAATAAGTCATATTTTAAGTTTGCAATCATACAGCTGAGGGATTATGGTCAGAACCACCACCATGCTTCAGAGGGAGGATGGTGAACTCAGGGTGAGGAGCAGTTTAGGATTTGCATGTTAGTTCCTGTTTTTAACATGAAGGGAGTTGAGGCAGGATGCAAGTGCAGATTGTTTTTTAATAAACCAACTTTTAAAATTATTAAACACTAAAAGCAACATGAAAACTACCATCATGGTTAGCTTAGAAACTAAGTGCTAAGGTTAATGTTTATGCTAATAAGAAACAGAAGAGGGATATGACAGGGCTAACAAGTTTCTTTAACACAATAAAGAAAAAAAAAACAGCAGACACAAGACAACGACTGCGCTGAAACATGGTAAAAACAATGTGCAGGTGATTCTGACTGATCGAGTGACTGTGACAGGTGAAGTGCAATGTATATTGGGAAGAGCAAGCAACCAAGAAAGAAAGAAAGAAAGACAGAAAATGACAAAGACGATATTGAGTTTCAGCAAAGACAGGATAAATTACAGATCTAACTAATTATAAATAAATAAATAAATAAATAAATAAATAAATAAATAAATAAAAGAGAGAATTGAAGAAATGGAAAAAAAAAAGAAACAGGGTATAAATAAAATATAAGCCAGAAAACTTAAAACCTGTGACTTCCCCCGTGACTAATCTCACCCCTTGTTCGTCAGCCCGGAGGTGAGCTGTGCCTCTCGCTCGATCTCCTCGGTTAATTTTGTGCAAATGAAGCATTGCAGGTGGGAATCTGAATTTGTCCACAGGTCAGCGCAGACAGATTTTTTCCTTTCTGCATCCTCACACATGGGCGGCAGCAGCTTTACACACTTGACATGCTGCAGTTTACGCTTTCTTCATCATTGAAGGGGTCTAAAATATTTTGAACATTTCACATTTTTTATATTTTACTGATTTAATGATGAGATGCTTGTTGATGTAGAGAGACGAGAAAGGTAATGAATCGAAGAGCGGCAGCATATTTCCTAAAAACCCCACAGATTTTCTGACAGGTATAAAGTGTGTATAAAAGTTAAGGTTTGGCAGAATGGGAGATTACTGAGTAATGGGATCTAAACAAGTCACCTTAAATTTAGGCTCAACATCTAATTATTTCTTAAATAAAATCTTCAAGCTGAAACCTAAATTTTGTAACATTTCACTTTTCCCAGCTCTTCTCCTTTAGACAAATTGATGTATGAAACTTTACTTCAGAAAAGTGAAATCAATTACGCTCTGCTGCGGACGTGTCCAAAACTGCTGCCTCCAGGTCAGATGGCGCCTGAGGACAGATTTTAATTGGCCACGATTTCTAGCTTTAAATGCATTACATGTGGCCTGCTGTACATTTTCCTTCTTTTCAGCTAAGGGTGACAGCATGACTATAAAATAACATGGAGCCTCACCATACAACTGCAGCTAACTGACCCTCATCAGCTGGAGCACCTGCCTTTCTAGGTGTTCTAATGGGTTTAAGACAATAAGGAGCTTCAGGATAGACATGTTAAGTTATATATAAAAAAAATCAACCAATCAACCAAACAAAACTAATCAACCAAACAAAACCAACCAACCAACCAAACAAAACCAACCAACCAACCAACCAACCAAATAAACACCCAAGGCAAAGACTGCCCACAAAAACAATAAAGCAAACATTATAGCAATGCCATACGCTGTCCAGTGGAGTAAAGAGTGTTCAGAGCTCTACATTGGGGAAACAAAACAACCTCTTCATAAAAAAATATATCAATAAACAAGGAGCAACACATCAGAGCCGGAATCTGCGGTATACCTTCACCTGAAGGACAAAGGACGCACATTTGAGGATGAAGGACGGAGGATAAAAATGTACGGATCTTGGACGGAAGAGATAGATGGTTCGAGAGAGGGGCGAAAGAAGCCATCTATGTGCTGGCTAAAAATCCTTCTCTCAACAGAGGTGGAGGTCTTCGACACAACCCGTCTACTATTTTTTATGCTGTACTTTCATCCATCACTGAAAGATCAAGACCTCTACACACGTCCACCAAGAAAGCCACAGGACTCTCCTAAGTCTCTCTGGTCGTTAAACCTTAATCTCATTGTCTCCCTAACAGTCTCTTACTTCCACCTACTCTCTAACAACCCTCCCTCCTATTCTCACCTTTTCAATTGTTCACATAATGAGCCTTTTCAGATAGAAGAGGATCCTTTGACCTTGCAGGACTTAAATACAAGGAACTTTCCAATTTACCTTAGACTGAAGAAGTTGCTTAAATGAGTCAAAACATAATGAGTGAAACGTATCTACTGAACAAGAAAGAAGTCCAGTTGACAGCACACCTTCCACATAACTAACTAACATAATACTGAATTAACAGACTAACAAACTAAATTCAAATTCAAAATTAATTTTTCACATCCACAGTCATATACAGTACACTGTAAACCCTAATGCTCAAAGTAATTAAACAGATTGAGTACTGTTAACTTAAATAATTACAATTAGTTCAAATTAATAGACCTCAATAAGTATTTAGAACTTTTTGATATTTATGAGTTTGTAGAAATGAGGCTTTTTAAGTGCAATAGGGCACTGGAGGCTTAGTAGTAGGTGTTTTGCAGTGCATGCGAAAGGCCCAAGTTTGATTCCCAACAACTGGATGAAGTGCCTGTCTCAAGCCCAGATAAAATGGTTCAAGTTCAAATAGGCTTTATTGTCACTTTAACCACATACAGTTAGTACACAGTGAAACGAAACGATGTTCCTCCAGGACCGAGGTGCTACATGCAACATAAATAAACAGAAAAAACTAAATTAGCTAACTAAGAGGCCTAGTTAGCTGGCTAGTGGAGACAAGACAGATTGACCTGACAACATAAATTAACCAAAACTAACAAGCTAACTCTATCTATGTTTTTTTTTTTTTACAGACAACATAAAGTGCAGGTGCAAATGTGCAACAAAGTGGTTGTGTCGTGGTGATGAGTTGAGGTAGTGGAGAACGTTCCAGTAAACGTTCCTTAACATAACAGCAAGAATTAAGAAGTTAGTGAAAAAATTATTCCAGTAATAAATATTGTGCAAAGGAGCATTTACAGGTTGGTGTGTACGATAGTTTGGTGGTGTAGATCAGTGTGTTTGCGCTTGTGTTAATAAGTAAGTCCAGTCTCAATGTTTTGTGAGTGATAATGTTTGTTTGTGTGTGTGTGTGTGTGTGTGTGTGTGTGTGTATTGTCAGTCTAGTCCCTTTTTGTTGAGAAGATGGATGGCTTGTGAAAAAAAGCTGTTGCACAGTCTGGATGTGTGTGCCCGAATGCTTCGGTACCTTTTTCCAGATGGCAGGAGTGTGAAGTGTGTGTGAGAGGGGTGTGTCCGATCAGCCACAATGCTGGTGGCTCTGCGGATGCAGCGAGACCCCGATAATCTTCTCTGCTGTTCTCCGCTGTAGGGTTTTGCGGTCCGATATGACACAATTCCCAAACCAGACAGTGATGCAGCTGCTCAGGATGCTCTCAATAGTCCCTCTATAGAAGGTGGTCAGGATCGGTGGTGGAACCTGGGCCTTCCTCAGTCTTCTCAGAAAGAAGAGATGCTGTTGGGCTTTCGTGTGCAGGAAGCTGGTGTTGAGGGACCAGGTGAGGTCCTTCTCCAAGTGGACACCCATGAATTTGGTGCTTTCGACGATCTCCACAGAGGAGCCGTTGATGCTCAGCGGAGAGTGGTCGCTTTGTGTCCTCCTAAAGTCAACAACCATCTCTTTTGTCTTGTCAACATTCAGAGACAGGTTGTTGTTTTTACACCAGTCCGTTAGCCTCCGCACTTCCTCTCTGTACGCTGACTCGTCGTTCTTGCTAATGAGACCCACCACGGTCGTGTCATCAGCAAACTTGATGATGTAATTCAAACTGTGTGTTGTTACACAGTCATGAGTCTGCAGTGTGCACAGCAGGGGACTGAGCACACAGCCTTGTGGGGCCCCAGTGCTCAGTGTAGTGATACTGGAGGTGCAGTTCCTGATCCGTACTGACTGAGGCCTTCTGGTCAGAAAGTCCGGGATCCAGTTACAGAGGGAGGTGTTCAGGCCCAACAGGCTCAGCTTCCCGATCAGTTGTTGGGGGATGATAGTGTTGAATGCTGAGCTGAAATCTATGAACAGCATTCGAACGTATGTGTCCTTATTGTCCAAGTGTGTGAGGGCAAGATGGAGTGTAGTGGAGATGGCGTCAGAAGGTTGTGTCAGGAAGGGCATCTGGTATAAAACCATTGCCAAGCTTGTGCTCGGACTGGATGGTCCAATGTGGCGACCAATTGTAGGGAGCAGACGAAAGACCAACAAAATTGCTTTGATTTACAACAACCAAAAAAAAGATAATTACTATTAAATAGTATGAGGTAAGCTATTTATTAATGCAAATAAAGAATGATTAATATGAATGAGTACAACACATTCAAAAACTGATAGTTCTGCTTAGCTACGCTTACACTATCAGTTAAATCTGACCCAATTCAGATTTTTTGCTCATATGTGACACATATCGAATATGTTCTATGTCTGTGTAAACAGGAAAAAAAATGCATGCATTTCAATATTGCGAGATCGGTTTCAGGCTTCCTTCATATGTGGAAATAAATCAGATATAAATCAGATATGTGCTAATGTGATTGTCATGTAAACAGACAGATCTGGTTTCCTGAGGCATTGCGTTCTGTACGTCATTAAAACTGCGACTTCTTCATGGTTTATTGATGTAATGTTATTCTCCGGTCGGAGCGCGTGTGGAACGGTAACATCGCAGGTGACATAGAGGAGGAAAAAGCCCCCTGCCTTGTGTTAATTCTTATTTAGGCTAAATAACTTTAAGAAATCAGTTGTTGGTGAATGAAGCATATGCACAGGCTGAAATGAGTTTTTTCCTTCTCCTCCGTTTCAAAACCTTGGTGACGTTTCGCGAACTTTGCATATATCGCAGAGCTAGGATTAAGCATATTTCGTCTTCGTCCATCTTGGCTGGTGTGTAGCGCAAGAACCTCCCTTTAATGTTTAAGTATGCGCAATGTTTCAGATGGTATGGCAAGTGTAAACACTTGAATCGGATATGGGTCATTGTTAAAAGAACGTGTAAACAGACGGTCAGAAAAATCAGATATAGGCAACAGATTAGAATTAGGCATCGAGACCTGCAGTGTAAATGGGGCTTTTACCTAAAATTGAAAACATCATTACTCAAAGAAATTTGATGTAACTGATTACCAACTTATTTGGGTTTACAGTGTACTATAAGCAGTTAAAAAAAAGATTATCAATAAGAAATAAATTGTAGAATAAAATAAGAAATGAAATATAGAAAAACTTTATGGAAAATATAGCTATAGAAGATAAGACAAAATATAAAATATATATTTTTAAAAAATTAGCTGTACAAAAATAGAAAATATAGACAACTTTAGTTGAGTGCTCAGCTGATCGCACCACATTTACATTTACATTTAGGCATTTGGCAGACGCTCTTATCCAGAGCGACTTACAAAAAGTGCTTTAATGTTTACAACATTGGATACATACTTACACTGGGTTAACTAGGTTAATAACTAAGTACCATTAGTCCAACACAACTGAGTTTTATTTATTTTTTTTTTCCTGGGGGGAGGGGGGTTAGTCCAAGTACTGGAGAAACAGATGCGTCTTGAGTCGTCGTTTAAAGATAGTCAAAGTCTCTGATGTACGGACATCTAGAGGAAGTTCATTCCACCATCTAGGTGCCAGAACAGAAAAGAGCCTGGATGAATGCCGCCCTCGATCCCTGAGAGATGGTGGGATGAGGCGAGCAGTGCTGGAGGATCGGAGGCAACGTGGTGCAGTGCGTGGTGTAATTAGCGCAGAGAGGTAAGTGGGTGCTGGGCCATTTTTGGCTTTGTAGGCAAGCATTAGTGTTTTGAATTTGATGCGGGCAGCTACAGGAAGCCAGTGCAGGGAGCGGAGGAGTGGGGTGGGGTGGGAGAACTTGGGAAGGTTAAAAACGAGTCGTGCTGCTGCATTCTGGATCAGTTGCAGAGGACGAATCGTGGACAGAGGCAGGCCTGCCAGGAGTGAGTTGCAGTAGTCCAGTCTTGAAATAACAAGGGACTGAACAAGCACCTGAGTAGCCTGTGAAGAAAGAAATGGGCGAATTCTTCTGATATTGTAAAGAAGAAATCGACAAGAGCGAGTAAGGTTAGCGATGTGTGGGGAAAATGACAGATGATTGTCCACGGTTACCCCAAGATTGCGGGCGGTGGTTGAGGGAGTGATTTGGTTGTTGTCCATGGATATCACAAGGTCTTGACCACCACCATCTGTAGAGCTTGTCTGTCCTGCATGGTGCTCTTCCCGAACCAGGTTACTACTGTATGTTTCACGTCAGGATGCTCTCTACGGTGCAGAAGTTAAAGTTCCTAAGCACCCTGGAGGGCAGTCTGAAGTCTCTCAAGAGGGGTAGAAACGTGGTTGGGTCTTTTTCACTGCAGTGTTGATGAACAATGAGGTATCGGAGGCTGTCCACTCTCTCGTTGATGACGGGGATCTGGTAGTTCCTCTCTTGCTTAGTACTAAAGTCCACTTGTCTTGCTGGCGTTTAGAAGGAGATTATTTCTCTGGCACCAGTTCACCAGGTTTCTAATTTCCTCCAGGTGGTCAGATATCAGGCTAACCAACCAGATACTAAACTACCTTTTAAATTACATAACTAGCCAACCAATTAACCAACCTACTTGCTAACTACCTAACAGGATGACTAACTAAAAAAGTAAAAAAAAAAAAAAAAAGGAAGAACATTAAAAAAAAGAAAATAATAAAACAGCAAAATGCAAGACGATAAAGATTGAAAGTAAACAAAAAGAAAGAGTTTAGAACCATTATCCTCCATAAATGTGTTGAGGAAATTCTTCTGTTTCCCTTTAGAAATGTTAATGTTCTAATTTTCAGCCTCAGCAATCTTTCACTCTAAAGAGCTTTAACTTCCATCAGCCTTTTTTTCTCTGAGTACAGCTGTGCAGTTTATTAGGGCTGCATGTGTGTGAAAAGACCACATCCCTCTGTCCATTTTTACAGGAATGAAGATGAAAAAAAAGAAGGAACACCTAGTGGCTACGTTACAGCAGACTGCTGTGAAACATTTCAGTTATTAGGAGATAGTTTATATAACCATATTACTTTCCTAACACCTACAAACAGCTTGACAGTAACGGCTCAGATGAAAAGGTTTTGTAAAGCTTCAAAGCATAGTAATATGGATCAGAAACTGGGAGGGTACATTAAAGCCCTCTGTGTAAATAAAACCTGAAATGCATTCCTGCTTCCTACAATGTATGAAATCATGGCTTTCTGTTCAGGGGTGTGGTTTAAGCCATCTCTTTAAAGCCGCTCTGGTGGATCCACACTAAGGGTTTATGGAGATGTCTGATGGATTGCGATGGTCTGCAATGCTTTGAAATGATTTGTGATGATTTGTAATAGTTTGTAATGAATCGTGATGGTGTGTAAAAGTTTATGAATTTCACCATGGTGTATTGTTTTTGCTACATTTGTGGTGGTTTCTGATGCCACATAATGCTGTCAGTGTTTTTGACATGATAATCCCTATGGTGTAAAAATATGTTGTAGCGCATTAGGGTTTCCTTCATTTTTAGCAGTTAATGCAAATGAATGCATACACCAATTTTAATCCATGAAGTGTACTATGATAAGTATTATGGATAATTAATAGCACACATGAATCACTAGTAAGTCTGAACTTCCAGGGTGTGACACAAGAAACAGCTTCAAGAACAGTTAAGAATCGCGCAACTACTTTAACCTGATATGATCTAAAAAGGGCTGCTTAAGGCCTGGTTCTTTTTGTGCATGTGTAACTTCTGGTTTTGTCTAATCAGATTCACATTGCAATCCACAGAGGAAGTTTGAGGACTTTGAAATGGTTCCCATTTAATCATTAAGTATTATGTATCAATGCCAAGAATAACAATTTTAATGCAGAAGCCTTAAGTAAAGGTTTATATTGAGTTGTCTTTGTTTGTCGGAGTTTGTGATGATCTGTGAATGGTTTGTAACTGTTTCTATTGTGATAATTGACAAGGGCTTGTGATAGGTTGCAAAGGATTTCTGACGGTATTGATGGTTTGTGGTGGCTTGTAAGAATTTAAAATGATTTATAATGGCTTATATAAAGTCGTGATAGTTTAAAAATGTTGGTGATTGTAATTGTTTGCGATTGTTTGTAAGGTGTGTGATGGTATGTAGTTGTTTTTTGATGGCTTTTACATGTTTTGAGTGTTTGTAATAGTGTGTGATGACTTGTAAGGGCATGTGATAGCTTGTGAGGTTCTTAATAATTTATAATAGCTTATAATGTGATGGCTTTAAATGAATTGTGAGGATTTGTAATGGTCTGTGATGGTTTGTATTCATTTAGAATGGTTGTATAAATATTGGGATAAGGGATTGTGATGGTTTGCATTTGCTGGCGATTGTTTATAAGGGTTTGTATGTTTCTGTGATAGTTTTGATGGTGGTTTGTGAAGGGTTGAGAGGGTTGATTATGGTTTATGAAGGACTAAGAGGGTTGATGGTGGTTTGTGAGGGGTTGAGAGGGTTGATGATGGTTTGTGAGGGGCTAAGAGGGTTGATGGTGGTTTGTGATGGTTTGTGAGTGGTTGAGAGGGTTGATGGTGGTTTGTGAGGGGTTGAGAGAGTTGATGGTGGTTTGTGAGGGGTTGAGAGAGTTGATGGTGGTTTGTGATGGTTTGTGAGTGGTTGAGAGGGTTGATGGTGGTTTGTGAAGGGGTGAGAGGGTTGATGGTGGTTTGTGATTGTATGTGAGGGGTTGAGAGGGTTGATGGTGGTTTGTAAGGGGTTGAAAGGGTTGATGATGGTATGTAAGGGGTTGAGAGGGTTGATGGTGGTTTCTGACGGCTTGTCATAATTTGTATGGATTTGTGATAGTTTACAAAGGTCTGAATGCAGCCAATTCTCTTACCAGTTCATCATCATGATGTTAAATAAAGACTCGGAAATATTCATTGTTCCTCTCTTTCTCTCCATTTTTGACACTTTACAATTCAGTCACTGTTCACAGTTCAGAATAATTACAGTAATTACAGTAATTTCACGCTGAGTACTCTGGAGTCTGGACAAGAGTTTATAGCTCATATTTTAGTAATCAGTGCGCATAAAAATTAGGTTTTACAACATATAATCCTGCCTGAGTTGCATTGTTATTTTTCTTTGTGTTTCAGTTAAAGACAAATCAGGACAATCATTTTGTAAAATGCTAAAAACCTTCATTGAATAAAAAAAAGCTTTCATTTGGAAGAATACATTAATCATGCAGTCTGGATTAAAGTGCAGACTCTTGATTGCTGTTTCATTTTTCATCAGTCAGAAAAACAAGAGTCAAAAACAACCCAAAAACATCCTTTATGGCCAACACATACACAGAAAAACAAGAAAGAGAAATATGGATGTTGATTAGTCAAAACCACCCACATTGTGTTTATCCTAGATGTTGATTGGCTGAGAGTAAAGCTTAAATTGCTTTTACAATGGAACATCAGCATACAAATGCATGCATTAGGAAATTTTTCCTTAAGAACTGAAATTTTGAAAGACATTTGCCTCGGCATACAAAGCATTTTTTGTATTTTTTATTTTTTTTGCATTTTGTACAAGAAGCAAACATGGCAGCAAGAAGAATACAGAGCCACTTTCTATATAATTGTTTTTAAAGCAGCTGGTGCCAAGAGGAATCATAAATTAAGGTTAAGTGAAGTTTAGTGTCAATTTATTTAATATTTTACTTCCTTTCCATGTCATCAAAATGTTTTGATTGTTTTTATATGCAAAAATACGATTATATTGTTGGAAATTGGTAATATTGGTAATAATTTTGGATGGCTGGAACGGATAATCTGCATTTACATTATTTCCTATGGAAGAATGCAGTTCGCAATATGAAATTTTACCTTAAAAACTCACCCCGGGTGATACAGGTACCGTTGTATTTCTGTGGGCTGGTAACACACGTACTCAGGCTCTCTAATGTCAGTATAATCATAACCTCGCCCCATCTCCATATCCATCTCCATCTCCAAATGATAATCTCTCAACTTTACAATTTAAATTAAATGTTCACAAATAAATATTTCGAAATAGTATTTTTATATATATATTTTTTGGTTAAAAATGCATAAAGTGTAAACCACGATTGACTGTCGTTATGTATAATTTCTGTTTCCTAATTTCAGCAATGTTATTACTTATTGTTTACATGATATACATGATGACATATAACATTTTACATATTGCTTAGTTCTGTGATTAGAATAACGTTTTAACATCATAATCTCCATGTTGTTCTCAAAATAATCTGTTAATGCACATGTTAGTTTCTTTCTTTTCTAGCATTTAATGCAAATGAATGCATGCACCCCCTTATTACTGAAGTGTGCTGCTCTACTCAAGCACTTACTGATGATTGTAGCTCTTGACAGTAGTGCGTACGGGTCACTCGTGGGTGTGAAAGTCCTTAGTGTGATGCAGGACAAGTAAACAGTTCTAAGAACAGTTTAGAATTGCAGAACTGATTCAATCTAAAGGTTCTAAAACTGACTTCAGAACTGTTTCTCAGATGTGCCCTGTATCACGTTGGTAAGATGCTTCAATCAATACCAGACATTGACGCTTCAATGCACACAGCCCTGATATTAATTTCTAATGCTGTACTTAGTGCTTTGAGACTTCCAGTGCTTCCAGAAAGACTTCCAGACTTTCTTCATAGAGAAAGAACAGAAGGAGAATGTGTATGACCAATATGGATGAGGAAGAAGGTCTGTCTGCTTGCTGACGGTATCTTCTGTGCGAAGTATCTAGTTGTGTGAAGCTCCATCACCAGCAACCAGCATCAGAAGGTCACAGGTTCAAACCTCAGCACCACCAAGTTGCCACTGTTGGGGCTCTGACCAAGGCCCTTAATGCTTAACTGCTCGAATGTATACTGAGATAAGAGGATGTCACTCTGAATAAGGGTGTCTGCAAATGTGAACACAATTTATTTGTCCACCAACCAAACAAGACAGAGGGGGAAACAATCATCAAACAGAAAGATACCATTTAAAAACATTTCCTTCCTCAGCAGTTTGTCTCTTTATATTTTGCTTTGTTCACCTCCAGGCCTCACATCAAATCTTAAAGCATCTTAAAGCATCTTAAAGTTTCTTAAAGCATCAGTTCAACTCAAATCCACTTCTTGAGTTATTGAGTTTGTTCAAAAGAAATACCCTTCTCTGGGAAACTTTTAATACACTTTTCTATCTGAATATCTCCTAAACATATGACAGTCTTATAATAATCACTGCACACATTAACGGATCTGCCTGATCTTTATTTCTTTATGATTTTCTTTAAAATTAATTATTGTGTTTAATGATATGGTACAGTAAGTTTAAAGGAGCTGATGAATAATTTCTCATTACACTAAATGAATTCTGTGAAAAAATGTTAGAGAGTGAGGGATATTAGGGCTTGGTAAGCAAATTCATTTGTTTTATTACAGATTCATGGAAAATTAGAAACGATTTTCCGTGGAGGGTTTATCATTTTACAATGGAAAAATCAATTAGGAGGAAATCAGATGGAAAATTAAAGTGAATCAGCAAATGAGGAGTAATCTATCAGAAGGTGAAATGAAAAATGAAAGTAAGAGATATATTGCTAATTTGCAGTTTTGTCTATAAAAATATTAAATCAGCTTAGCACACTTCTTTGTGCATTATGTGAAATATACAGCACATACTTTTTGCACTTTTAATACTTAAAAACCCAAATAAAACTGATCAGCTAAAAGTTGTCAAATACAGTTTATTAATATGTAAAAAGATAACAATAATGCATGTAGCTTTGATTGCATGTATGATTAGAATATTAATGAATTCATGAAGACATGAACATAAAATTGAGATAATTGCTCAAAATAACCAGACAATAATTAAATAATTGCATTAGCCTGAGATCATACTACATTACCAAGACTAATAGACTAATACAACAATAATATACTGTATAATAATCATAATAAGACAATGAAAACAAATTACTGGGATAGTTCAAAATAACCATAATAATATCATACATAGGCCTATTTAATTCATAATATTAAAATTAAACTAATGAGATAATTAAGGAAATCGATGATAACAGGACAATTATATATTAATAAGCAAATATTATTTAAAATCAGATACTGATGAAACCATACTATTATAATGAAATAATAATGAATTGATGCAACAATAACATTATGATGACTTAATGTATTAATGAGATGTGCATTCAATTATAATGAGATAATAATGTCACAGTGAGATAATGAAACCACAATTTCATATTGTACCATGATATAATATAATATAAAAAGATGATACCATATTAATCTCATTTATATATTTATGATGTAACATAATAATTGAGTTAATTCTCTTGATAATAAGGTAATGATACATTTCTAAGATAATTATGCATAATAACAAAAATAATAATGTTAATGAAAAAAAAAACAAGCCACAGTAATGAGGCAATAACCTACGATCAACTTAGTAAAACAAGATAGTAACACATTAATGATATGAGACATGCATGCATCAATACAAAATAGCAACAGAAAACAAATGGGATAATATCTTTATAAATACCAGGTGCTCAATTATAATAAAATGTTAACTTGTTAAATAATGTGGAACGATTTCTTTATTTTTCTTTCTGTTACTTGTGGTTAAATGTTTATGTCTATTCTGATATAAAGATGAAATAGATGAAGAAAATACTGTTACTTCTGCTGCTAATAATAATAAAAGCAATAGTGTGTGATATTTACAAACCCAGCACAGGACATTAACCTGAATCTATAGACTTTTTAAAAGTCTGAAGTCCACAGAGCAGCACATTGATTTTTGAGTGAAAGGAGCGAGGGATGCGCCGTGTGCTATTTTCAGCTGGAGTCGGTCCATTAGTTTCATGAGTAAAAGTCTCGGCTCTTTGCAAAAACAAATCTTTAATATTCTCTTTAGGGACCTCAGAGACTAACTGTTTCACTGAAATCGCTCTTAAAAGCCCACGCTTTGCAAATGAATGCAGGTGTAGGACATGGATTCTCTAAGGCACGGCTAAGGATGTTAAAAGAAAAAAAAAATCAAAACTGCATAATATTCATAAGTTCTGAAGCGCAGGGGATCTGCAGACTCTCAGCTTCTTGATGTCACTCTGTGATGAATGTTTTTAAGTTCTTCTCAACACCAGTATCAATACCTGATGTGGCAGAAATACACAAACTCAATACTCTGTTCAATGTGAAACAAAACAAGGCCAGACGTTAGAGGAAAGGTGAACATGGTGATGAAACTGATGTACAGGGAGTGGAAAGACTTTACACCCTGTTGGTTCCTGTGCTTAGGTAATATACTGTACAACCAGGAAGTGATCCAGAAATAGACAGCTCATGCTAAAGCTGAAGATCCTGACCTCAGCAGGAAAGGAAGAATTGATGCTAATGTCCTGGGCTGGTGTGGCGGAGTGAAATGAATTGCATTTTGCTGTAAAATAAATTCAGGATTCCATCATTTAATAGCGCCGGTCTATTATTGAGGACACAAGCTCTAGCTGCTTTGCTAGCAGTCAGGAGGTCATTTACACAGCGAGGAAGCACAACAGTAATGAGGAGACCGGCTTGCAGCTAAGGGACTGATGGGAGATTTTAATAAACTGATTTGACAGCGTTCTGAGCTTTTCTGACCTCCCGAGATCAAGCCAGCAAATGCAGGGGTTATTTGTGGTCATAATGAAGAATTGTTTGCGGACGGGGTTCAACTGTGGCAGGAGCTACTGACATTATTCCCTGTGTTTGAATTTCATGGCGCAGGTAAATACTGAACCTTTACAGGTGCTAAGATTAGGTTGGTACTGTACGTCATCACCCTATTAAATACTTTGTGTTGTTTTCTGGAACAAATAACAGACAAAGTATTAAATCAAGTTGCATTACAAGGATGGCGAATTCTCGATTCTGATTGATTGATTGACTCTTTTTCTATAGCAGCAGCTCTGACAGTAGTGCAGGTTTATATTAATCCACTGTTTTTCCATAAGAACAGCTCATTTACAGAAATGTGTACAGCCAACATTCTTTATGACGAGTCGTCTTTAAAGAATTTTCTATAACATGGAAGGAGTGCTTTGTTAAAGGTGTAACTTTAAGGAGTATACACTTGTTTATTTGTGGTTCCATTGTAACATGACAAGATGCATTATTCTCCTCTTATTAAAATCAGAAGGAAAAAAAAAACAATATACAAACTGTCAGAAATGTAAAAACCTTAACGGTAATTGACAGGCTGTGAAAGTGGTTTTAAATGATATGCAGCCAAAAGGTGATGATAATGAGCGATGGAGGTGGTGGACAGTCCTGAGAAACTTACCAGATTTACTTTATATTTACATTTTAGAATATCAGCTCCAATAACGTTCAGGTTCCAGGGTTGATCCCCAAATAGTGTTAAATGGAAAGCTAGTGCACTATGTATCGTGTACAATCCCTTGTTCCACACTCCAAGTAGTGCCCTTAATCAGGTGTGAATGTGGGTTTAGTCAGACAGCTGCTCTCTCCTCAGTACTGCGGACCGTACAGACCTACTCTCACCCACGCTAAGACACACAGTTAGTGTCATTAACCACTGGACAACACCTGGGACACGCCCACTCATACACAGAGTCACACCTCACAGTGCTGTTACTGTCTATTATCAGCACTCGTGTGGAATAACGCCTCTCAACCAATCAGATCACTCGGTCAGAACTGTCGAATAACCCTAAGAAAAACAGTGTACTCTAATTTAAGTACTTAAAAAAAAATTTAAATATCAAAGACTTTGATATTAATTACTTGAGTCAATTTAGGTTTAACCAAATTTGTTTATGCTTAAAAACTTAAATATTAAATATAGTGAGTGATTTTTTGAGTTATTATTGTATATGTACACAATCACTTGTAAAAAGTACTGAATTTGGATTAGATAAATAAATTAATTTGTGCATTTAAATAATTAAAATAAAATTAAATAAATAATAAAAAAAGGAACTTCTGAAAAAATCAAGGCCCGGAATTTCTGCGCTTGCAGCGGTGCCAGTCATTGATCGGCTTTTTGAGTGTACGCAGATCATCAGAGATTCCTGAATCAGCCAAACACAAGCATAAATATAATGATGCAATCACAGCGAAATGAGCTGGGTTACACACTCACACCTTACAGAGTGTCAGGAACATCTTCATGCGCACACTGCAGACGACAGCCTCCATTCTCTACGGCTGCTTTGGATAGTGATGGAAATAAAAAAAAAATGATATGAGAAGTGTCACAAGGAATGTTCCTGCAGAGACACTCACGATGGAAGAGCACCAAGGAATACCATCTTCTACTGACGAAAAAATGACTCCCATCTCTTCCTGCAGAGACAGAGGTGTCCTCCGCTGCAAATAACAGAGTCATCCCTGAAATAATCCTGAAATATTCATGGCAAGACTGACAGAGGTGATGATGTAAGAGTCTAAAATAAAATTAAAGGAAAAAGATGAATTTGTGAGACTTGTGATCACTTGTTGGTTAAATTAGTTAGTTAATAAATGAGAGCAGTAGATAATAAGTGAATTAATGAAGTTTTCATTGGGTAATTAGTTGGTGAATTAGTTAGTTAGTTGATTAGTTGGTTATGGAGCGAATGAATGAGAGAGGTAGAAAGTAAGTGAATGAGTGAGCTTTTATAAGTCAGTTAGTGAGTAAGGGAGTGAGTTATTTACTTAATAAGTGGATGAGAGTTAGTGTGAGTTAGTTAGCTAGTAAAGGACAGAGATAGAGACAGTAGTAGGTGAATAAGTGAGTGGTTAGTTAGTTAGTAAAAATGTCATTTCTTTCTTCCCTTCTTTCTTTTCTCAGGGAGTGACTGAAAAATCTTTTAAAATAATTTCTTACTACTACTACTAGACAAATTGTATTTTCATTCATTTATTCATTCTTTTATTGTCTATACTGCTTTATCCTGTGTACAGGGTCGCAGCGGGCCCGGAGCCTATCCAAAAAGACTTGGGGCACGGTGTGGGGTACACCCTGAATGGGGTAGCAATCCATCACAGGCATTGTGTTTTCATCTAACCATACATATGATTTAGCATAAAAATTCTAAACGTTATATTTTTAACAACCCGCATGGTCTGGGTTTGATTCCCGCCTCAGGGTCTGTGCGCCTGGAGTTTGTATGTTCTCCTCATGCTTGGTGGGTTTCCTCCAGGTACTCCAATTCTAGTGCAGATGAGACTAATTGGTGTTTACCAACTTGCCCATAATTTTTGAATGAATGTGTGTGTGTGTGTGTGTGTGTGTATGTGTGTGTGTATCTGTGTGTGTTAATATACCCTTCGATAGATTCCCTACCTGTCAAGGGTGTATCCTGCCTCATGGGGATTGGCTTCAGGCCACTCGTGACCCTGAATACAGGATAAAGCGGTATAGATGGCGAGTGAGTGATTTTAAACAAATATGAAAACTAGTTGGACTTCTGAAACCCAAAAAAAAAATTATTTATGTATTTATTCATTTATTTTACATAGCAAGACTTTGTTTCCGAGCTACAGAAAATCCCAAAATAAAAAAGGCAATTATTTTAAGTCAGCATTATTAAAGACTCCCACTGTTCAGCTTTAAGAACAAAAATAATAAAATCTCACAAAAAACATTCAGAACCACTTCCTGTAGAGATTGAGATGTACTCTGCCAAAAATAACCGTGAAATGATGTTGAAATATTCAGGACAAGCAGTGGAGTCACATGTCACACAGGAGGATTTAAAATGTAGTCTATTAAAAGAAAAGGGGAAAAAATAATAATGAAAATAAACAAATAAATAAATTAGCTGGAAAATACATTTTATTTTATGAAAATACATTTTAATTTATGAATATAAATAAGTGTTCTAAGTATTTATTTTCAATATATGTTTTACGCTGCAATTTAAATGACTGAGATCCAGATGGTGTGAAATAAACTGAATAATTGAAGTGGAAATCATGACGGAAATGTCAAATTCTCCTGTTCGGCTCTAACACACAATCAAATCTTTTCTGAAAGATTATGTAGATTTAGCCTTTATGACATTTAAAAAAAAAAAAAAAAAAATGTTTATATCTAATTGCTCGAATAAACAACTTTTACCTGCATTTAATGACATTTTAGATTAAAGGGATTCAAGACTCGAGACACAATTCAAGACACAATTACATAATTAATACAAAATGTAAAGTAACAATAAAACAAATTAACTTGCACTTTACCTTTGAAAAAATTCCTGACAGAGCAGTGTTTCTGTTAGTGTTTGTGTGTGTGTGTGTGTGTGTGTGTGTGTGTGCTTTTGCTTTACGCGCACACACACACATGGTCACAATGTTATAGTAAACATGTGTCTGTGTGTTGACTATATGAGTGACGCATGCACCCTGAGACTGAGCATGGGAGACGATTACCCATAATCCTGTAATGTACGAAGGAGAAGAAACATTGGCTCAATTGTGATCACGTGACGCTTGGCAGACAAAGCGCATGTGTACCTCAATCGTATAGCAAGACCTCACTCGTTTATCAAGTTAAATTGTATTTAAAAATTTTGATCATCTTATAATCGCTCACAGACCTCACAATCCAAAGTTCCACTGTAAATAGAAATATACTGTTTAAAACCCTTAAATTTAAATGCCACAGATCTGTGATGTAAACATAAGTCAATGACTTAAAAAAAAAGTATTATGTACAAACGTTTTGTGTTAACAGGGAGGCTTCAGACTTTTGGGATTTCAGGTTTGTCCGGTAGAACAAAAGTTATCATTACTTTTAGAATTTGTACATTTTACCACTAACAGAGAAAGGGAATGGCATTGCAAAAATCTAGAACTTTCACAGTGAGCGTATTGTCATTATTATTTTTTGGTCATAGAAACGAACAAAAACATGCAGAAAAACGCAAGATTATGTAATGTTTTTGTTTTTTTACATTTTTTTTCAGTCAAGTTTGTATATTTGTTTAAAATGATCTAAAATTCTGTTTATCATGTTGCCTATTTTGTTCTTTAAAAAAAAAAAAAGGACGTCACTCTATACTGCACAATCCTGAGCTCTGGATTTTTTGTTTTATTAAAAAAAAAAACTGCAAAATAAATAATGGCTGAAATGATCTGAGCTTTAAGAGCTACACTGTTTCGAGGCCATTTTATGTTATCATAAATTAATAAAGTATATGATTTGTTGTTTCTTAGTAACTGAATAATTGTTATTTTGCCAGGTTTCTGAGCTGTAAGAGGAATAAAGAATTTTATGCTATAATTTATTTCAGGACAGCGACATCCCTTGCTCAGAGTGTTTTACTGATTTTCCTGGGAGTCATTTATGCAAAAAAATAAACACTCTTCTGACGTGCTAATAATGTATTTTCCTGTAAGACCACACGTCATCTCACATGTCATCTCAGTGAAGAGGAATCCTCCCGTGTCCCCTGTCATAAGCTCGCCATTATCGCGGTTACCGCGTGTCATGATCTCTCCCTACAAGTGCGCTGATTTCCCGCTGTGTATAAAGGTGAACTTGTCCATGTGAGGAGAGAAACGATCCAGGATAAACACATCTTTTAATATAGAGCGCTCTGAGTCATGCAGAGAGAGGTGACCGAGCTCATCTCGGCTGTTGGATACGTCACCATGGTTACCATGGTATAAAAGGTTAAACTGCACAGAGAGGTTTATGTTATAGACGTGCTCAAAGGCTGTGAATAAAACCCTTACTGAACAAAAGCCTAGATTGTCTGATGAAGAAGGGGAATTCGAGACTGAATAAAAGGTGAATCGATGAAATGTGTGAATAGAGAGAAAAAAAATTAGAAATAAGGTGTGATGTAATAAAGTCAAGGTCAATACCCTGGCATATGTTTCTATAACACTGCAGGCAAGGAAGTTCACTTTTACTTTTATTCATTCAAGAGCGTCTTTGCATTAATTCAATTCTAATTACATTAAATGTACATATGTTTTATCAGCTGTAAACAATCATTACCTCATTCCAGCCTTTATTTTTCTCTCTTTTCAGTTTAACAGAAAACTTACAGAAAACTTCTTTATCATATAAATAGTTGCGCTTTTACCCGAAAATTATTCCATATTAGAATGAGTGGTTTCATATAAACCTGTCAGAGGAAATGAATCAACTGCTTCTGACCAATCAGATTTAGGAGTTTGACATGACTGTGGTGTTTAAATCCTGAGTAATAGCCGGCATCAAAATATGATTATGAACCGCGATTCTGTTGGCTGAAGTTAATTGAAGCTGAAAGTGCAGCAGTGAGCTGGTGAATACTGATTTCCTTTTCATTGAGCCTTTCAACAAATGTTTTATTTCTCTGCCCAGGTGTTATACAGTATGACAGTTTGAGTCCATCAGGGTTATCTCTATATTTGATGTGCATAAAGGAGGTATTTTAAAACTTCTTTTATTTGGTAGGAGAACAAAAGCTCTCGTTCTCGTTCCAGCATCGCAGTATCTCCCTCACCCACATGTCGGGAGACGAAGCGGCGTTTAGAGGAACGTCAATGTCTTATGGAGAAAATTTATTTGGGCAATTAAACAAGCTGGGAAAATTAACAGTTTGACAACAAAACACAATAATTACTATTTTTTGGCAAATTATTCTCTTTGACACAAGGTTGTCTATAGCAAAATGTTTAATAAAATGTTTTAAGAAAATTAGATATATAACAATTTAAGAAGTTTGCCTGCAAGCATCCACAAGGAAACTGTTCCAGAGCAAATCCAGCCAATAGCATTGCTTATTTCTGTCACATGATCAATGTATTGGAATTATCAGCTTCACAGAATACTGGCAGCTGTGAGGGAATTAAATTATTTAAGTGGATTCTTGGGGAATGTTGAAGCCAAGGAAAAGGACATTACACTCGGAGACTGCTGGTGCAGTAATGAACTACACCATCGCTTAATGTCACTATATGTGCGTGAAATAAGATATCATGCAATTTGAATGTTGTGTGAACACCAGGTTATGGTGAATTTGAATTTCTCCGAAGAGGCCAATTTGTGTTTTTGCTTTTTTCAGAGTAACATGACAAGCAACAAGCTGAGAAAGAAAAATGACAGGCTGCCGAGGGAACGATTGTTCATAGCTGCGTCTGTATAACATTAAATGTAACTGCAAAAGGATATAAATAATGATGTGTAATGTTTGATTAAATAAGCTGGCATTTAATAAAATAAAATAAAATAAAATAAAATAAAACTCCAAAACACTCCAGGACATAATAACAAATAATCAACTTTCATAAACTTTCATACTTTCCAAAACAGCCCCACGTCCAGTGTTTTATTCTACCCTACTTAAAAACTTGACTAAGATTAATGTAATGTATTAATGGACCAAAAACTGATGCAACTTTATGATAATATACAGGTAGACGTATATTATATATAATATATTATAGTTTTTAAACCAAATTATTGTCATCGGTTTCTTTTCATATTCACTGTATACGTATTTAAAAAAAATAAGTTTTTAGCTTTCTTTTATCCAAGACCCTGTATATAATTCCTCTGAGGAGACAAGTGAAAGAATGAAAGAAGACGTGCTATCATGGAAAACCTTTACCTTCAATTCGTCGGATGAAAGCTTGCTGCTTTTGATGTCGTTATTAATTTGTAAAACCAGTCGTCTTTAACGACTGCAATCTGCAAACAATCCTGCTATTTATCAACACAATTCAAGCACATGAATTCAATAAATGTTAAGAAGAGTCTCACACAGCTTATTAATACACTGTCACGATTGGATTATGGTGCCCATTTTGACGTGTCAAAGTGCAAAATTATTGGCACCACCCTTAACCTGTAAGGATAAATAATTCAAATGTTTGCTTGCTGTAATACGATGACGCAGAACCTGTAATTTTGCAACAGTTTCAGAGACGCATTAGCTCTTATAGGATTGCCTCATTAATCTGATTAAATCATTCTGATTAAACATTCCAATGTGACTGTTTACGTGGACAGTGATCCAATAAGCTGTGTGTTTAGATGCTCAAAACATTGAACTCAGATATACAGTACCTTTACTGACATGTGCAAAGTGTTTGTGCTCACTGTGAAGTCTTTAACCAGCCAGAGATACAGTAGAAGAAGAAGATGATGAAGAAGAAGAATAAAAAGAAAAAGAAGAAGTATTTTACAGCTTAGGTTAGGCTTCATGTCTTTTCCAACAAATCTTACCATCTGTGATATGATTAGTTACAAGAATTCAGTCTCAGCTATGATTGTTTTCTGGCCTCCACCAACGACAAGGAGCAAGTGAATGAAAGTTTGATTCAAAGGTAAGTGGGACACTTTTGGGTTGTTCTCCCAAAGTTTACCAATCAGGAATGGAAGCCAAATTTCCTTCCCAGATGTTAATGTTGTTTGTAATCTTGTCACTTCACCTTCGCTGCTCAACACTGACGAACACCTTTTTTTGTGCACAATTTACAGCACCTTGTGTTCGTTGTGCCACACTTGCAGATGATGCATAATAAACCAAAATCAACAGCTTTAATCTTCAATCATGAAGTATATCCAGATCGTTGTCATGTCATATGATTATCAACATATTAACATACACTAGGCTGATCTGAGCATTACATAGTGTATGAGTACAAGTATGGCATCAGTCCCTGATATCAGGTCAGTATCAATACATCCCTAATTCTGTCTGCAAATAGTATGTTCACAGGGAGATGACTATAACAACTCTTTTTCTTCTTTTATTACATCACAAGTGATGCTCCAGATTTTACAACACTCATAAGTAAGAGTCACACACTTGCAGATCAGGAACCACATTTCAAAACACTTTCATCAGGTGAAAAATGGAAATTTAGAAAGCCAGATGTTTCTCACTGAAGAAGATAGAAATATATTTAAAAAAAAGAAATAAAGAATGTAACATATTGATGTTGTTTGTAATCTTTGCAAAGTTTACCGTTTAACAGGGGCGTCTGTGAGCCCACACAAGTGGAAGGAGCGGATAGCACTATCCTCCGAGTGTGTTACGCCGCCCCCAAAAGTCAGTAAAAAAGCAGTATGAAAAGATGCGTTCGGGGGCATCACATGGTTTGGAGGAAACACGCAATTAGTCGTCGCCCTCATGCCTGAATGGTCGTAGTAGCCTTAATGTGGAGCCCAGGAACAGGGGAATCCATGGGACACAAAAAACAAAACAAAAAAAGTTAGTTAGCTTTGTAGACATAAATAAAAAAAGCACAAATGGTTCAGATGTGATTCAGAATGACGTGGAAGCAATTATCCTGCTCTCAACATCCTGTATTCAATAAAATTTGGCATTTCTCTGAGAAAGCTCCTTGTTTGCTCCTTTTTTACAACAACAATAAAAGATTGATGGAAATAGAGTTAAATACAACAATAAAATGTAAGAAGAACGATAACAGCAGGCCTACATACTCTGAGGAAGTAGTTATGTTTTCTACTGAGGGAGACAACTGAGCTCCTGGGTTGTCATAAAGAGAAATAAATACATACTGAGGGTGTGTTTTACTACACAAAGAGCTCAACATTATATTGTCTTGGTTAATTTCTGTGATGTATAAGAATAATATAAAGAGCCTGTATCAACTAAGTGACTATCATTATTATTTTTTCTTTCCCATATTATTATGAATTTAAACAACATTTAAAGCAATCGATGTAGTTAGATGTGGCTTTAATATCTATTATTTCTCTAACTTTTAAATTCAATGTTATTTGTTTACAACATGGTAAAATGGTAGCATAGTCAACAAGCGAACAGTGGGTAAACACCAGAGCCTGTATTTACAAAGTTTCTTAGAATTCTCTTAGAGAGCTCCTATCTTAGCTTAAAAAGTCTTAGCTGGGAGTCCTAGACTAAAAGTGATTTAGGAAAATTCTCAGAAGCAACAACTGAGTAAGGAAAGTACAAAAACCTTTATCTTAGGGATCAGCCTTGTGTTTAAAGTTAGTTAGCTGTCCTAACGACAAGTGAAAAACATGTGCACAGTGAAAGTGCTTTTTATAATGTTATGCTTCGAGAGTATATGATGAATAATGCATAAAAGAATGGAAGAAAGGAAGAAAGGAAGGAAGAACATATTAAAAAAAAAGGAAAAAAGTGAAAACAACAGGACTCAGAGAGGGGAGAACACTTTGAAGAAAGCAAAGAAATAACAGGGCGATTAAAGAAAGAGAATGAAGGAAAAGAAAAGAGTAAAAATTGACCCCATTGTGTGGTTAACCCCATTGGTAGGGATGTGATTGGTTGATAAAGAAAAATCTGTAAAGGTCTTAAAATGGCTCTTAGTGAAAATAGAATTTATGATAATATAATTAATAGATGAAAATGTATAATCATGAATACAGGCAACTTTATGCAAAGTTTCTGTCATAGGCTAATGTCCTAAAGTTAATTAAAATAGCCAAATGTTGAAATGTATCCTTTTCCCAAGCAGTAGTTACTATCTCTAAGTTCTTACATGTATTTATCATATTGATTTATTACTGGTGGAAGCAAAAGCTTTTACCAGTTTACATGATTGCAGGACAGACTGTTTAAGTTGAACTTTTGGATGGTCTATAGCAATCCGAGGAACAATCCAAGAGAGATGTAAGAGAGTAAAAAAATTTTGTCCTAAGTATTTGGAGAATATTTCTTCTTTCCACCATTTTGTCCTCTGCTATACACCCTAAAAAATGCTGGGTTAAAAACAACCCAATCTGGGTTGTTTTTAACCCAGCTGCTGGGTAACTATTGGACTAACTACATGCTGGGTTAATTTAACCCAGCAAAATGGGTTATTTTTTTAACCCAGCAAAATGGGTTAAATATTCAACCCAAATGCTGGGTCATATTTAACTATAATGCTGGGTTAATTCTACCACATAAATTGGTTAAATGTTCTACCCAGATGTTGGTTCGTTTTAACTGGAATGTTGAGTTAATTCTACCTCACAAATAGGTTATTATTATTTTCATGTTTTACAGTGAATCTGTAAAAAAAAAAAAAAAAAGAAAAACTACCCACGTCTATTAAACAGTTAAATTACTTTGATATACTAGTTTATTACAAAAATAAAACTTAAAAGTTTTGCAAACCATACATATATGCAATAAACAACATACTATTAAATGTTCATAGAAAAAACGTTTATTTTTCAAAAGCACAAGAACAGATAATCAACAACGAAATCATTACTATACTATTACTCATAAGGGCAGAATGGAGTAATAACACAAATAGGCTGAGGCAGCTTCTACAGAGCAGGATCTCTTTGTGACATTAGATATCTTTTCTGCAGAACAAAACTATCCAGCCCTGGTTCTGTTTTAACATACAAACACTGTCTTTGACTTTTCAAGTAGGCCTTGCTATTTCATAGCAACATTACAAAAAGTCCTATACAGGTGCACACTACTTTAAATAGTTAATGTCAAAAATATAAAATGCCTTGAAGCACACATCAACCGCCCCAAGTAGTGTGCATTGCTCCAGAGCCTGTCCCACCAGAATGACGAATCCCTGAGAGCAGCGCTGGTCATTATCTCCCAACGTCAGGATGTACAGTAGGGGTACGGCCTTGACACTTCAGCCTGCTGGAGGTATTCCACCATGTTGGTGCCAACCTTAGAAAGAAATAAAGAAAGTTAAAAATTTGTTGAATAACAAAGATTAAACTAAATAAGACTATTAATTTATTGTGTAATAGGATTTATACTAAATAAAAAAATGACAAAGCTAGGGTATAGGTAACCTGAAACAAAAACATGGAGACAGCTACTACCAAAAATAAAATAAGCCAAATAAGCATGGCTTTTGGGATAAAGCTCATATATATATGAGCTTTATCAGACTAGTTGATATTGTGGTCTGCGTTGATTTTAAGCTAATTACCAAGGATGCATTGTCATATCTGGGGTCATACTGGCACATTATAATCGCCCAAATATTAATACTTCCATCTAGTAGTTATCTGTACAGCTGACTGATAGTTAATTAAGTCTGAGTCACAAGCAACTTTGGTTAAAGAGGGCTACCTGGTTAGCTTACATGCAGCAGTCATATTTACATACTACTTGCCAAAGGGGGAAAGGTGTAAAATATTGTTATAACTCCGGAGAAACGCGGACGACTTTTGACCGCGGAGTAAATTACTAGTTGGTGAAAAACGGGAGGGTTAGCAGGTGTGTATATTTGTGAGAGGGTCAGTGTTTTGTAACACCCCAGCATTTTATTTTCTCAAACAGTGAGATTAATAAAGTTCTAATGTTAATGTGGTTGCTAACGCTAGCAACCTAACTAAATGCTAGCGTCATGCTAATACTACAGTTACAGTTTCGTCACCCTGCAAACATTCTACAGAGAAAGATAAAAAGCTCAGACATCTTATCCGTTTCCTTCATACAGGTGGGGTTCTCTGGCTTATTATAGCAGCTATTGTCAGCTAAATTATCTTACCTCAGACCAGCCTGAAAGTTTAAGTGTAACCTTAACACGGTAACAGTAATAAATCTCACATATAGTAATAATTTTTCAGTCATATGTGACTTAGGTGAGTGAACATGTGTATACAGACCTTGTATTTAACGTCATTTTCCCTTAAATGAACCGTCATCAGCGGTGTGGGAGCTCAAGAGAGACACGAAGCTCTGACTGACAGCCGCTGAATCCACCGGTGAACTTTGGGGGAGGAGCCAATCAAACTTCAACCCAGCAGCTGGGTTACACAAAAACTACCCAACTCTCTGTAAATAACCCAGAAAAATGACCCAATAGAGGCAACCCAGCGCTTGGGTAGAAAAAACAACCCAGCGGTTTTTAGAGTGTAGAAACTCTTAAGCCTCCTAAAAGTCCTTAGGAGCTGCTTTTAGGGCTAAGTTGTTTAGTGAATAATTTTTATCTTTACTAAGATTTAGTCTTAAATTTAAGGGGAACTACTGAGAAAATGTCATAATTCTAACATTTTGTTTCTAGGAGCAACTTTTAGGCTTAAGAAGCTTTGTATAACATCAACCTATATTAAAATTAATTGTATGTCTCAGGGACACAGGGATGTTTCAACACTATCATCCCCCAACAACTAATTGGGAAGCTGAACCTGTTGGGCCTGAACACCTCCCTCTGCAACTGGATCCTGGACTTTCTGACCGGTAGGCCTCAGTCAGTACGGATCGGGAACTGCACCTCCAGCACCACCACACTGAGCACTGGGGCCCCACAAGGCTGTGTGCTCAGTCCCCTGCTGTTCACACTGCTGACTCACGACTGTGTAGCAACACACAGTTCGAACCACATCATTAAGTTCGCTGATGACACGACCGTGGTGGGTCTCATTAGCAAGAACGACGAGTCAGCGTACAGAGAGGAAGTGCAGAGGCTAACAGACTGGTGTAAAGACAACAACCTGTCTCTAAATGTTGACAAGACAAAGGAGATGGTTGTTGACTTTAGAAGGACACGAGGCGACCATTCTCCGCTGAGCATCAACGGCTCCTCTGTGGGAATCGTCGAAAGCATCAAATTCCTGGGTGTCCACCTAGAGAAGGACCTCAGCTGGTCCCTCAACACCAGCTCCCTACAGAAGAAAGCCCAACAGCGTCTCTTCTTTCTGAGAAGACTGAGGAAGGCCCAGCTTCCACCACCGATCCTGACCACCTTCTATAGAGGAACTATCGAGAGCATCCTGAGCGGCTGCATCACTGTCTGGTTTGGGAATTGTGCCATATCGGATCGCAAAACCCTACAACGGATAGTGAGGACAGCGGAGAAGATCATCGGGGCCTCTCTCCCCTCTATTGAAGACATCTACACCACACGCTGCATCCGCAAAGCCACCAGCATTGTGGCTGATCGGACACACCCCTCTCACATACACTTCACACTCCTGCCATCTGGAAAAAGGTACCGAAGCATTCGGGCACACACATCCAGACTGTGCAACAGCTTTTTTCCACAAGCCATCCGTCTCCTCAACAAAAAGGGACTGGACTGATAAACACAAACACACTCACACACACACAAACACAAACATTATCACACAGCTTAACTCAACTACCTCAAAATATTGAGACTGGACTGACTAATCAACACAAGTGCAGACACACTGACCTACACCACCAAATTATCGTACACACCAACCTGTAAATGCTTCACTGTTTTTAACAATCTTTTTGCACAATGATCATTACTGGACTACATTTTTGCACTAATTCCTCAAATCTTGCTGCTGTTTTAAGGAATGTTTATGTTTACCCACTACCTCAACACCATATTTTATGTTCTGTTATGTCGTGGTTGCGCACTGTCACTTTGTTGTTGCTCTTGTTTGCACATTTGCACGTGCACTTTATGTTGTCTGTAAAAATGTTACTTAGCTAGTTAGTTTTTGTTAATTTATGTTGTAATTTATGTTAGGTCTCTCTGTCCTGTCCCTGCTAGCCAGTTAACTAGGCCTCTTGGTTAGCTAGTTTAGTGTCTCTGTTAATTTATGTTGTAAGTTTATGTTGCATGTAGCACCTTGGTCCTGGACGAACGTTGTTTCGTTTCACTGTGTACTAACTGTATATGGTTGTAATGACAATAAAGCCTACTTGAACTTGAACTTGAACTTGAACACTGTGGTGTAGTGGTTAGCACTGTTTCCTTGCACCTCCAGGTTCGATTACCGCCTTGGGTGTGTGAGCATGGAGTTGAATGTTCCCCCCATGCTTGGTTGGTTTCCTCTGGGTACTCCGGTTTCCTCCCACAGTCCAAACAATACAGATTAGTCTAATTGGTGTTTTTTTGCCCAGAATGTGTGGATGAGTATGTGAATGAGTGAGTGAGTCTGCCCTGCAATGGATTGGCACCCCATCCTGGGTGTACCCTGCCTTGTGTCCTAATTTTCCGGCCCCTTGTGACATAAGGACAAAGCAGTATAAACAATGAGTGAGTGAGTGAGTGGTATTGTCTCCTCCCATAACTTATGGATATACTGTCCTTGTACCTTAAACAGTTGATACCGCCCAATCCAAACTGATTTTCTTCCAGCAATATTTGTTATGTTTGTGATACTTTAAGGTTTATATGAGGGTCAAATTTACACCCAAGTTGTAACCTCTTCACCTGGATTGGTACTGATACAAATACTGTTTCTGGAATACAGAATACAACCCTAAAACAGATACATGTTTTTCGCTCTTATATTAACCAGCATAGATAGATGTACAAACTATTTTTTAATTATCAATGTTGGTGAGGTGGTAGCCCCATGCAAATTAATTTATTAGTTTTTTTTTATAGTGTTATAATTTGTTACCAAAATGGCAAGCTTAAATTACTATTAAATTTAAAAACAAGTTAATTTTATCTTTACAGTTTACTCGACTGTCTACAGTTAAAATGAATTACAATACATTTCCAATTATTTTATCACTTTTAGTAAATTCGGAATTCTATACCACAAAATAATAATTTCAAGCTAACCTTCTCACAACGTGTGCTTCAGCACTGACTGTACACCCTGAAACAGCAGGCATTTTGGCACGGACTGCACAACCAGAATAAAACAAATTATTTGCGTGACTAGAGGGTACCGGTCGACTCCATCACATATTTATCTTCATATGGGGGAGGATAAAACACACCACTCACCAGAGGAACACTACGCGTTTCTCTCTTGCCATCGATTGTTTCTAACCTCTACTGTTTATCTGCCTCTTTCCACATTCTCCAGACAAAACATGGCCTCAGGCATATTGCTCCTCTCCAACACACTGACATACAAACCACAGGAGGATACCGAAAATCATCGGTGATTATGAGTAATCTTTAACGACAAGTGAAAAACATGTGCACAGTGAAAGTGCTTTTTATAATGTTACGCTTCGAGAGTACATGATGAATAATGCATAAAAGAATGGAAGGAAGGAAGAAAGGAAGGAAGAACATATTTAAAAGAAGGAGAGAATTGAAAACAATAGGACTCAGAGACGGGAGAACACTTTGAAGAAAGCAAAGGAATAACAGGGAGATTAAAGAAAGAGAATGAAGGAAAAGAAAAGAGTAAAAATAAAGAAAGGAAGGAAGGAATGAAGAACAGACTGAAGGAAGGGAATCAATAATTGGGAGAAGCAAGAAAGAAAAGAAGGAACGACAATAGGATGAAAAAGATGAAGGAATTAAATGAGAGACCAGGAGCAACACTGAGAGACCAGGAGCAACACTGAGAGACCAGGAGTAACACTGAGAGACCAGGAGCAACACTGAGAGACCAGGAGTAACACTGAGAGACCAGGAGCAACACTGAGAGACCAGGAGCAACTCTGAGAGACCAGGAGCAACACTGAGAGACCAGGAGCAACACTGAGAGACCAGGAGCAACACTGAGAGACCAGGAGTAACACTGAGAGACCAGGAGCAACTCTGAGAGACCAGGAGCAACTCTTTTACCAACACCATGCTTCACTGTATTTAACTGTATTTATTTTTGCACATTTTTGTCAGTTAAGTTGTTCAAATGTGACATTCCAGATCAGTTTTAATTTCAAAAACTCTGGAATTTACCAAACTCAGGGTGAATAAATTTCTTTACTTTCTTAGTAAGAACTCTTTTCCTGCATTATATAAAATTGTACAACAAAGAACATTTAAAGTGTAAACTGCTCACAGTCCATCACATTTCTAAAGTTTTTTCTGATATTACATGAATACCTTCAGTGAGAGTTTGGTTTAAAAAAAGAAGGTTGTAATATAGATGTTGACTATCAACAGCAATTACAAAAAGTTTAAAACATGGAGCAAATGATTCTCGGAGAGCAAAAGATCAGTAATGACTTCATTGTAATGAGATTCTATTTAATTTGCTGATTTATCAGCTAGCAGATAAATTCTCATCCCTTCCCACGTATTACTTCAGAAGGTCAATGGGTTCATTTTTAACAAGTAAAACAAGAAACTCTAACCTGTTGCCAAATTAAAGCCCACACGGTACACATGTGAGTAAATGAATCAGCATGGCGTAAGCCCTTTCGATATAATCTTTATGAATATGGAAGCGTGCCACATTGCTTACACGTTGCTGAGGAGCTTCATTTGCATTCTGAAAACAAGTCCAGGTTAGAACTAGCTTAAAGGCCGAACCAGATCATTTCATCTCTACACCCTGATTACATCACATTTTGTAATGGCTGGTTTAGTCGCTAAAGCTTTTCCTCTGACCAGGCATTAAAACAATGTACTGTATGGCCATGGGGTGTGGGAAAAACTATTTGTTTGTTAAGGTAAATGAACAAGTTTAAATGCACAACATATTATTTATTACTTTACTGCAGAGTAAACCCTAAAATTACTTCTAACTGCTTAAAAATAGCTGACTTATGATTGCTAACTTGAATGCCTAAATAACTCCTGGCTCCTTAAATGCTAAATGATAAACAGTTTAAATGCAAAATGAGATACAGTACCTTTAATTTGTCAGTTTTAAGTAAAAAACAGGTTGTCAGAAGAACAGATAAGTATTACAAGGTGTTACATAATATTAGGTGTAAGGTTTATTAGAGTCATGATTGCCATGAATGACAAAATATTATGTTAAAATAACAACTTAAAAAAAAAAAAAGAAATGTGTTAAGGTCCAAAAATGGCATTCATCATGTTTTGTAGTTAAACTGTCCAAACAAGTCCCGACTACCTAATCGGTAAATTAATCTTTGCACTTTTTTTTGTAAATTAAATATAAACATTTATATATTTAAGATATTTTTGGTTTCCCTTTTTGTTTCTTTACATTTACATTTAGCTATTTGGCAGACTTTAATGTTTCTTTAGTCTTGCCTACTTTTCAGTAGTAGACTGACTGTGATATGAATTAAACCTTGGATAATGAGCAGTGTTAAAGCAACAGATCGTTAAAGCAGGACAATGAGCTCAGGATGATTAATTAGTGTAAATGGTTAATTAGCCGGTGGGTTCAGATTGTGCTGAGTGCTATTACAAGGATTATGCTTTTGACCTTTAATAATGTCAGAACTTAGCGAATCAGGCCAAGCCACAATGTAGATACTTAATCTAATACACAGGAAGTACTGCTCAATCTAAACGAGCGCAGAGGGTTTATAATAAGGGACAATCGATTCATTCTGTGCCTCTTCAGTAAAACTAACAAACTCTAATGAGAGCAGTAATGTCTGAGCTACAATACCCATCAGCCACTGCATGTTATGATTGGTTTATAAGTGCAGAAATTATTTAATTTTGAAGGTTTCTCGATCACTAAAATTTTTAAATAACAGAATAAAAAAATAAATAATGTATAAACAGACTAAAATTATGACTGAAATTCCACTTAAGTTAAATATGTTATTTGAACAAAAAGAAATAATGTAAAAAAAATTTAGATTAATAGTGTATATAGTCTATCAATAGTCTATCCTATTTTCCTTGAATGTCCTTCAGGATTGATCAATTGAACTATCTATCTATCTATCTATCTATCTATCTATCTATCTATCTATCTATCTATCTATCTATCTATCTATCATTTAATAGAATTGAGTACATTTACAAATCTTATTCAAAGATAATATAATTAAATATTCAAATATTACTCTTTTAGTAAAAAATAAACAAAGTATCAATATGTAAAAGCTACACAAGGCCATTTTTACTACATTAGGCAAAACTCTTGGAGAGAGAGAGTAAGAGAGAGAGAGAGAGAGAGAGAGAGAGAATAGCTTGAAAGAGCTAAAGATACTTATCCAGAAGATCTCATCAACTCAGTAATTCAATTTTATTTGTATAGCGCTTTTAGCAATTTTCATTGCCGCAAAGCAGAGTAATAATAATTTACCAGTGATAATAATTTACCAGTGATCACTTACAGGTAAATTTTCCAACAAAAAAAAAAAAATCATCTCCACGTAGATGAATAAATTAATCAATCTGTTCATTATCTACAAACACTCCATCCTAAAACATCACGATGAGTCCTAGTCCTCCTGAACACTGAACTTCAAATCAATTGGAGGCTGAATGTAGGCAATAACATGTTGAGTGCTTTATGGAGGAAAACCCCCCAAAAAATCAACAGTGAAAGTGTTCTGGGTAATTGGCGTAGCGCTGTAACATCTGCGTAACGAGTTCCATAACGAGTTCCCACAGTGAGAAAAGACCATAACGAAAGAGGGAAATGAGACGGTACACTCACTTGATATGTATATACAGGCATACAATATTTTCTACATTGTTTTTTTTCTTTACTTTCTTTTACACTCTTCACACTTTAGTTAAAAAAAATGAATTAGATTAAACTGACAGTTACACAGCAAGAAAAAAACAGATAAATGTTTGACTTTTTTTCCATATCTATCTATCTATCTATCTATCTATCTATCTATCTATCTATCTATCTATCTATCTATCTATCTATCTATCTTACTTTTAAGTTAATTAGATTGGTTGTTCTTCTGAGCTAATTATGTGACATAAATGGTTTAATTCTCTCTCTCTCTCTCTTTCTCTCTCTCTCTCTCTCTCTATATATATATATATATATATATATATATATATATATATATATATATATATGTATATATATATATATATATATATATATATATATATATATATATATATATAATTATTATCTAGGATGGAGGTAATGAACATACCACATGATAATACTTCATGACTATTATGTTTTATGATTATGTATTGTCAATCTAATTGTAATCTTTATGGTCTGTTTTGTTTCATTGTTGTGTAATGTAATTATTACTGGAGTATTTCTGTAATCTTAAGTTCCTATCACATGACATGTTGTGGTGATGTGACCACTAAGTGCAACTGACAAAGCCACACCTGGAACTGCGGTAGAGCGAAGGATATTGTTTTTGCTCCTGAAGTTCGTAGTTTGATGTTTTAAATCAGTGGGAATCTTTATTAAGTAATCCACCGTGCCCTGTTTATGGACGCAGGGTTATCCTAAAGGAGACCACACCCCTTGGAATTAAAATGTGGTGCCAAATGTAGCATGTGAAGACCTCTGGCTCTCTGATAGTCATCCATATACAGTACAGTACCTCCCACGTTTCTGCTCCAAATCACAGAGGAGATAACCATGCTGCCAGCAGCTTTTAAACCCTGATTGAACCGGCTGAAGTGCTGCCTCGGGGGAGCGGTACTACAACACTAATCCACTTTATCCTACATGGTGAGTGAAATGAAATGTGATGAGCATATCACTTTATCATGGGAAGTGGTCTGAAATCAATCACAATCCTAGTATCTGCTTCTGGTAGAGTACATGAAAAAAAGCTGGTCAAATTTATATATAGTAGTTTAAGATAAATGTTTATTGTGTTATTTGTCTAGGATAAATGTTTATTTCATAAAAGGGCCCAATTTATTGTATGGGCAACTCCACTGGCCTCCATGGGCTCTCGTTGGACTACAAAGGTTATAGGATGGATGTATGAATATTAGGCTTATGTCTAATAAATTGTTATTAAAATCAAAAGTAAAAAATTATTGTTTTACTGGCTGTAATTTAGCTTTCAAGAAATAAATACGTAAAAACTAGCCGTAAAAAATTATCCTTTGCCAGAACAAGAAATTTTCCAAGCCTCTATAGCAGAACCGAAGTGTACCAGGGTAATTCATATTCGAATTCTGTTACCGTTCGCCCCAAAACCCCAGCAGTCAGCAGTCAGTGTTGTTAAGTGGATAATGTTCATAAACTGTCTCTGATCATGTTAATGTTAACCATTGAACTTGATGTTAGCTTTAGCCACTGTCTATCTGTATTAATGTTTGCATTAAATTAACCAGTCATCTACTCACTGGGGTTTTCAAACAAATTAACTGATATGACATCTGTAGATGGGCAGAAAAACTGCACCTCACCCCCTCCACATAAATGATGATTAGGTTGCAATGGTCAGTGACATCAACCTCCAGGGTCTGCACATCACACAGGATCTAAAATTGGACAACAGGGAAACCTTGAAGAGCACCTCCTTCCCCAGAGCTGTAGCCTCCGTTATACCCATCCCCCCGCCACACACACCATATACACAGCATACACACACCATACACATATACCACATATACTGTACCCATGGCTGCTAAAGAAAACTGAAGACAGCAAACAAACTAACCTGTCTCACCCATTCCCTTTTCCCCCCAAACTGCTGCTAATGCACTGAACACTTTACATTCTGGATTTTAAATGAAATTATTATAATTATTATAATTTGTGTAAGACCTTCTGCTTGATGATAATACCTGTTTGCACCATCCAAGCCCCATTGCACTCATATATGCCATGATAAATATTGCTATATTTTCATCATTATTATCTTTTTGGCTTTATATATTCTTACATTCTCCTTATTGCTGAGCTACCAAACAACTTTCATTTTATAACTACAATGACAATAAAGCCTCTTATGTCCTATATTTTATGTCTTTAGTGCAACTCTGAAACCAAACTAAAATGGCAATTTTCACACTCATATATTCAAGTTCCAATTAAAATTCCAGTACTCCTTAAATGTTAGGTACCTCTGTGTTTTTCTCAAACTTTCGTATTGTTTGTGGCCGTGTGTGGTGTGGTGGCTCAGGGGCATTGCCAGGGGCATTGCTAGGCAACATTCACTGTTGCTGGGCAAAAGTCAAGGCAACAGCAGGAAAAAGGATAATTATGGTTATGAAAGTTCAGCTATACCTAGCTGCTGTAAATCTAGCCCCAGCCAGTGCCTCCTGTGTACCGTCTTATGTTATATTCCAGTCACAGAAATAACCCACTTATTACCCCAAAATATATGTTGAATTTTTCTAAATCCAAACAACACTCAGCCAAACTCTGAAGGCATTTCCTGAAGGCAGATACACTCTCCTAACTGTCCAGGTAAAAATAAAAAAAACCCAGTCTAAAGCACAAAATGGTATTTTTTATCAGTTTTTTAGGTAGTGCAGCTTTTGAAATTGTCTGGCTGACTTACAAACCAGAAACAGCGCCACCATTGTTTAACCACTACAGTTAAAAGGCCTTTGTAAATGCAATGTATTTTGTAAAAGACTACATTTATAAAACTTGAAGGAAAAAAAATATGGTATTGTGACATTGACAATAAGCTGGAAAGGCAACAACTCCAGATACCTTATCTAACGTTAAAGTCGATCGCTGTTGGTGCTGCTACTGATTTTCAAGACAATTACAAAGGATGTGCTAAGCTAAATGAAAAAGTCATTAAAACTCAATTCAAATTATTATTTTTTTATTATGTCTTACAAAATTTAAACATTAACTAAAAATTGTTAATATATTATAATTAACATTATTATATTTAATTATTTTTTATTTATATTATGTATTAATATATATTTAACATAAATGAAGCACAAGCTTGGGCTTTTGTAACATAAGGTGTAATATTAGCTAAACGGGCCTCAGTAATGCTAAGTAATGCTCACCTACTGTACAAAATCCTAAACAAAAAAAGAGACTTTTTTCAGGAAGTAAAGATCACTCACCCAGAGTAAGTACCTGGGAAGCTCGGGCGGAGGGGTTGGGTTTGTGTTCCCGGGCAAAATGCAAATTATGGCTGTGGGACAGACAAAAAAAAAAGTAAAATATGGTAAATTATGCTGGAGGAAAACATGAGATTTGTTTTACACATACAACTGGGTAAAACCTGCATGAAGTCACAGAGATTTTCTGAGGAGTGTGTTTTTAAGGTTAACCATGGGAGCTCTGGTCATTGCCATCATGGCAGGAGGTGTCTCCACCTAAACACTGGTTAGAAAGGCAAATAGATGGAACAAACATCACATGGCTGTTGTGTGAAACACACCTATTTAGCACAGTTATCACAAGCTAGCTAGCTTAGCTTTAGCTTGGCTAAAATGCTAAGGTGACTAATGTTAATGTACATGCTAAGCATTTGATTGATCTCATTATACGGTACACATCGTCCTGTGTCAACTTCTGCTTTTCATGTGGTTAGTTAAGCTACACTGATTCCCGTTAGCTGGTTAGCTAAAGTGATGCATTGCAGAAAGCTAGCAGTTTAACACCCACTTAAACGCCACTTAAATCATCCACGCCCCTTATTATAATTTAAATAATAATTTAAATAATTTTCTGTCATAATATAATTATATGAAATGAGTTACATGATAAAATTATTTGTACCAGGCTGTAGACATGTTTATTTCTGTTGTAATGTTTAACGTTTTTAATATAGAGCTCTATGGGGATTGACTCACTTTTAGAGCCAACTCCTTGTGGTCATTCAAAGAACTGCATGCCCTGGCACTTCCGCTTTGAGCTCATGGGGTTGTCCAGTGGCTTTATGTTTTACAAAACAAGCTATTGCAGTGCAGGTAAATTACTAGCTTGATTTTAATAGTCAGGTTGTTAGAATCTGTTAGTTAGTTAGTTAGATAGTTAGTTAGTTATTTAGTTATTTAGTTAGTTAGTTAGTTAGTTAGTTAATTCAATATGTCTTTTCAAACTTTTCACATACATAATGTTACCTGTTGCCCAACAAATTCCACCGTAAGACAGTGGTCCAACAAAATAATATTAATTCATTCAACATTAATCAAGTTTTTACAGTGCTTTAACATCGTTCAACATCTGTCATGGTTGTTACTCAGTCTATTTATCAGGGTTAAAGAGGGTTATTGTTGCAGCGGAAACACATTAATCACTGCAGGAAATATCCAATCAAAGGCGCTTAAGAATTTCCATACTGTATGCAAATTCTTACAGTGATTTGTTATTTTTGGCCAGGCATTGTATTATACGCATTGCTCTGCCTCATGTTGTTCTTTGGAAAGCTGAAGCAGCATCCTGTGAATGTGATAATTATATCTCAGATATTTGTTCCTAAAACATGATAATAACTAATTAGCTTTCCTCACTGTGACAAAACACCTGATAATGAACACGTGCTACAGGAAAAAAAATGCCTTCGTGGAATGAGATTGTTTATTTATCTCTGTGTATTTTAATTACAGATGAACTTGTTCGATGGCTTCATGTTTGCTGGAGGTTTTATTCTGGTCAGTGGCAAGAACAGATCCTTTACACAATCTGTACTCTTTTTACAGAAATACCAACACACACACACACACACACACACACACACACACACACACACACACACACACACGCACACACACACACACACACACACACATATAGTTTTGTCTTAAATCGACTTCAGAGCGTTTAAATTCACTTATATCACTTCAACGCTGTTATTTCAGTGAAAGTAAAAATATAAACTAACCCCAGTAAAAATATTCACCTGTTTGTTCATCTTTTCTAATTAATATCTCTTGGTGCAGGTGTTTAATTAGTGCATTAGTAGATTATTTTAAAGTAGATTATTAAATCCGGCACATAATGAGACCGGTTTTGGGTCCTCCAATGTATAAAAGATAAAGATATTATCAAGATTTTAAAAGAGCGAGTTTAATTTACAGACAAAACCTTTATATTTAAATCCTCCAGAGGATCCTTTCCCTGTTCTTCAGCATGGCTTGTGTTGTAGATGCAGTCCTGTGACCTGACCCCGCCCAGAGGCATGATGCTGAGGCAGTAGAGGTGACTGACATAGTGTACTGTACATACAAATTAACACATTGAAGTTTATATGTTTCTCGATTTTTGCTGTTTTTCTATAAATAATTAGAAATAAACAGGTTTTCATAAAGACAAAAATAAACAAAATACATGAATAAAGTTTTTTTGGTCCTGCTATGCTAGGAACAAAATGCCTTTATTTGTGTAAGTGTGTGTGTGTGTGTTTGTGTGTGTGTGTGTGTGTGTGCATGTCTGTAGTTTACCAGAAGTTGGTGCACTCAGCAACATAACCTTCCCTACAGCAAGAAGCACCCGATTGACGTCACTGTTCATTGAGGCCGAAAATCTCTTAGAAATGAGGGTGTGACCACAAGGCCGGCTCCAGGACTGATTTTGTGGGGCGTGGGAGGGAGGGTGGTTTCTTACAAGAAGGTATTAAAGACAGGAAAGTCCTACAACCGAGCAACGCAGCAGTGATGTTCAACAGGTCAAACCACATGGCATCATGTCAGTGCCTCTTTACTGGACAGAAAATTTTTTGCTGTTGTTTGCATCTACACAAATTGTTTTTTCTCACTCAAACCCTCTCTCATTCCATCAGGATCTCAGACGAGCTCACACGGTCTGACAATACGCTACAACACCAGAGCAATCAGAGGCTGGAGGAAGAACGATTCTGAGTGGCTGATTATGATTGACAAGGAAAAAGCCAATCAGAATTAACCTCAGAATTACTTCTTCCACTGACAGATGTTAAGGAAGGGCAAGGATTCGAGTGAGACAAAGTGCAATTGTACGAAATACCAAAATTTCTGCTCAAAAAAGACAAATTTATGAGTCAGACAAACAATTGCTCGTGCAGCGTGATTGACACATTCCACAGCAAATCATTGTGCTTACAGAATTAACAGGCTACTCTTATTGGATTCCTAGTGATTTAATCTTTTTTTCCATTTTACTGCCCTTGCCCCCCCCCCCCCAACCCGGATAAAAATATGGTTTCACAAAGAATTGAATAATTCAGAGAAACAGAAGTAAAAAAGATGAAAGTAAAAATGAGGAGAAATACATCCACAGCATTGACTACACACACACACACACACACACACACACACACACACACACACACACACAAAGAGCATAGGAGATTGTGGAGAATATAAAAAAACCCAAACACAAGCATGTTGAATCAGAACTCAGGGGAAGTGAAGCATTGAGAAAGACGTGCGTCACGTGTGAATAAATATTCACCAACCCCGGTTCAGGCTCTGGAGGAAACCCCATAGTCCCATTTCCTCCCTCCCACACCTCGTCTATTTTCTATTGATTGAGAGGAAAAAAAAAAAAAAAAACCCAGACTCCATTTCAGGTGTGACACCGGAGGAAATTGAATTCTGTCAAGGATGAGCTCGGAGCAGGTTACATGGCTGTGGCTTAATGGAGCTATCTGTTGGCTTGGTGCAAAGAAATAGACAACTTTCACGGCTTAACGTTCTCAAGCAATAAAAGAGCATGCTCTGAATGTCTGTATCTGTGTCTATGTTCAGACTCGCCGAAAATGAAACAGATCTCAAAATATCAGCATGGTGTGTGAACTGCGGCTCTGACTGCGGTTCCTTAAATTCAGCGACGATTTTCAGTTCGTACGCCATCTCTCATAGTTTCATATTAAATTACATGTAATTAAATTAAATGATGTGGATTAAATTAAAGAAACGGGAACAAATGTTTACTGCGACAGGTTGCAAAGTGCCTAAAGATACAATTTAAAACCTATTTGTGTATGTAACAACCTCAGCAGCGACCTCATTTCCCCTCTCGTCTGTTTCAACCACTCAGCGTTCAGCATCAGCAGTATAACTAATCACCGGCCACATTCCTCTGAAACTGCTCAGATACAGGGACTGGACTGGAAGTAATGGGAGACACAAAGTCCTTCAGTAAGCCCGGAGACATCCGTATTCCTCAATAGTATCTTAAAAATACAAGACAAGCTTTGAAAGCAAAATATGAAGAAATGAAGGACTTTTGCACAGGACTGTCTATGTCTGTAAACTGTTAATGTGATTAAAGCAGACACCGTGACTGAAGTAAGAAATTTGCATGCCAGCGTGGCTCCTCTGACATTTCCAAAAATATTATTGTTTGCTTTTTCCCTTCACACTTTATTGCATATCCTTGATATATCAACTCCTTTACCATAGCTGCACACACAAGATCTTTAATGATACACATAATTTTTTTTCAGTCCTTTAAATTTTCAGGCATTGAAGGGAATACGAGTTTGAAAAAACACGTGACAGGAGGAGGTTTTATTGCTTTTAATGCCCTATTGAGCACTCTCAGTTGTGTAAGTCATACCCAGTACTCTGTAATTGTTTAATTTAGTTAAAGTTTAGAAAGAAATTATTTAATCAATTAATAAGTTTTTTTTTTTTTTAAAGATATTAGCCTGTTTGGTCTCTAGTAACATATTTAGTGTTTACATAGTCACAATGGCAAAAAATATAATAAATAATTAACCACAGGTGGCATGGTGGTGTAGTGGTTAGCACTGTCACCTTGCACCTCCAGGGTCCGGGTTTAATCCCCAGCTAGGCTCGATTCTCGTCACTGTGTTCATGGAGTTTGCACAGTCCAAAGGCCTGCAGATGAGGCTAATCGGCGTTCCCAAATTGCCCGTAGTGTGTGAATGAGTGTGTGTATGTGTGTGTGCCCTGTGATGGATTGGCACCCTGTCCTGGGTGTATCCGTCTAGTGCCCTTGGTCTCCTGTGATAGGCTTCAGGTCCAAGTATTTATTTTAGTTAAAATTATTATTCAGTTATATAAACAGTTTGACTGAGCTACTTGATTAAAACATGTACTTTTAAAATTAAAACATAAAGTGACAAAAAAAAGACAATTTAAAGTCAGTTTAACATAATGCGATGGTGTTAAAATGAGAAATAGCCACAAGGGCATTAAATCAAAATAGTTAAAATAAACAACACTGAAAAGTAATTTCCTTGAGTGTATAGGAACCCATTCATTCGTCCCATTCATTCTGCTAGTTCCTGTTGAAACGCCATTAAAATCTATTCCAAAAAAACAAAACAAAACAAAACAAAAAAAACTAATGTGATGGGTTTAAGGGTCAAAACATGACAGTGTTTAAATCTTAAAAAGGATATATGTTTGCTTTAAATAAAAGCATTTGCCCATTTTATAGAACCACCCCAGTGTCCTGATGCTACATGGACTCTTTATCTTTAGACATCATTATTAGCTCACTGTCTTTGATCTCAGCATACAATTTACGTGCTAAGAGACAAAACTACTGCTTAGAAGTGCTAAGACCCACGTTACATCAGAATAAAAAAAATAAGCAGCATATTATATTCTTAGCCTGCTCGCTGTGCAGCTCCGGCTAAATACGCTTATTAATCCGATAATGAACACAATTTTAAAAGCTTGCCTCATCTCTCTTTTTTACATTACATATTTTGAAATATACATATTAAACACTGTAAATTCTGTATAATCTGCTTATGGGAATCATTAACCTTACCAGTGGGAAGTGGGAGTGAATACAGGCTGAGTACCACCTTAATAATAATAAATATTCTAGTCTAGTCTAGAAATATTCACAAATCAAAATACAAATACATGGATATACTATATAGTGTTTAACAGCTTTTTGTTTATTAAGTGCTGTATTGACTCCTGGAACTTTTATATGTTATTATCGACATGTTCTGTATGCAATATTTGTTAATAACGTTTTGTTTTATAGTATTGGAGCTGGCTAATAATATCAGCTAACCTGCAGACTTGATAATGAAATAAATGAATGAGTTATTGCAATAATAATATTATAATTTTTATAATATTTTATGATGTTAAGCCATAAACTAGTGTGCACATGTTGTCATAAAAATCTTGCAAGTTATGACCACTGACTAATTCCTCCATTAGGAACTATTTAATTTGTGATTTTTTTTATTTTGAAGCATTAATGGTTTTGTCAAACTGCCAAAGAAAGGTTTTATGACTGGATCTCTGTTATGAGGGGGAAAAAAATAGCAAAAACTGAAAGTAAAAAGAATTAAATTGCAAGGCCCATGCAGTGTACAGCAAAGCTGTGTACGTCTGTGCGTGAATTCTTTCTACATTGTAAAGGAATGCTGAAGGTGTCAAGACTCTGTAAAGACTTCATAACGCCTCTAATCTGAGGTGCTGTTAATTGGTCATTTTTCAGGCTGATAACTCTAAATGAACTTCTCGTCTGCGGCAGAGGTAGGTTTTGGTCTCGCCCTCCTGGGATGGCCTTCATGAGAGCCAGTTTCATTATGGTGCTTGACGGATTTTGCAAATGCACTTGACAATACTGTTCTTGCAAGAACTATTACAGAAAGTCTGACCTCTGTGTCTTAAAATAACAACTAACTGTTGTTTTTGTTGTTGTTACGTAATTACCTAATTCCATATGTGTTATTTTATAGTTTTGAAATCCCCAGTATTGTTGTAGAATGTAGAAAATAAATCACTAAACAAAAACAAAGGAAATTTGCAAGTGTTCTAAAACTTTTGAACGGTAATGTATATGTAATGTAATGTAATGTATATATATATACACACACAATGTTAAAACCACCTGCTTAATATTAAGTAGGTCCTCTTTCTACAGTGTGTTTTGACATCTTTCAAAGAAATCCAGCATTAACTTCTTTAGCAATTTGAGCCACCGTAGCTCTTATATTGGATCAGACTAGATGGGCTACGCTTTGCTTCTCATGTGCATCAGTGAGCCTTGACCACCCAAGGTCAAACTGTGACGGCTGGACAACTGGATCGACTGGATCCAAAACTCCAGCTTTTTCGGGATCTGCAGTGGTCAGGGCAGGTCTTCTGGTTAATGTAAGGCAGGTTTTCTGGTTGATGCTGGTCTCCATCAAAAGATGTCAAAACACAATGCATTATGTTGTTGTTGTTGTTGTTGTTGGTGGTGGTGGTGGTGGTGGTGATGGTGGTGGCTTCTGAATGTTAAGTGGGTGGTCATAATGTTATGGCTGACCAGAATATATATCAAGTGCATTACGTTTATATAAACACTACCTACACTTAATTATTCATTTTACTTCTGTTGAAGTTCTGTTTCACTGAGCCACTGTGCCAATAAATCACTGAATCATCAGTTCACTGAGTCACAGAACCACTTAAAAACTAATTGAATAACTGAACCATCAAGGCTGTGGACCAATGAATCAGTGAATCACGGAAGCATTGAGCCAGCGAGTCACTAAATCAGTGAATTAGCATAGCGCTGAGACACTGAATCACTGAACCACAGAATCATTCAATCACTGAATCACAGAAGCACTGAGACTCCTAACCGCGGTGTCACTGATCCACTGAAACAACGAACCACTGACGCAGTGCAGACTCACACACATCACTGGATCCACAGTTTCTGCATGACTTCTGTAAAGTACATTCTTGTTTATACACATGCTTTTGAATTAACACATCAGTAGTTATAAAGCTGTTTGTTTATGGGTTATTAATTCTATACAAACAGTCTACAAAATGTGTGTTAGTGCATCTTAAGTATAAATCAACTCATCATCTATCTAATCATCTAGCATCACCTAACAAAAAGTATAATTCTCTGTATATAAGAAAAACACATTTATAATCAATGTATAAATGCTTAATAAAAAGTTTATCTTGATGTCTTACTAGCTTATTAACATGTTATAACATAATTAGTTACTTTATTTTATATATTTGAGTCTGTGATTATATTAAGAATAATAAGAATAAAAAGCAAAGTGGCTTGATTTTTTATTGGTGTCCATAGAACATATTTATTTATTTATTTATTTATTCATTTATTTATATCATTCATAATGATTATTACATTTATTATGTATTTAGTATTTATTGTAAGTCTCATGCAGAATAAAGAACACTTAATGAGTTTTAAACATCTCTTTCCACATCATCTCTGTTTGACTCTCTGATCTATGTGTCTCTCTTTGAATCCCTCTCTCCATGTATATATCTTTCTCTTTATCATACTGTATGTGATGTACTGATTTAGATTCCTTTGCCCCAATTAAAATCTGTATAGTGCTTAAATGTTATGTATTTCCTGTGTATGTTGTATCATCTATTCGTACATCATTATTTATGTCTGTATGTCTTGGGAGTGAGCACCTGCCTGAACCAAACTGATGCTGATCATCCTCTGTCTCATCCTCTCTTTTTCTATCTCTTTGTCTTTCTGTCCTTTCCCCCTCTTTCTGTACCTCTGTCTCTCTCTACTTTCCCTTCTTTATGGGTTTGGTATAATAAAATATTTTACAATTCTATCATCTGCTGTAGTGAAGCCATTTAATTTTTTTGAGGACTGGACAGCTCCCAAACTAAGACAACCTCTGATGGACAACTGGAGGCTTTAAATGTCTGGGTGTGGACACGGCAGACTGGACCTGTGATAAAGAATTTAAAGATTAATTTATAAATAAATAGACATAATTTGTTCTAAAAACATTATAAAGAGAAAGAACTTTGCATTGCTCTGTCAGTGGCCAATTTGCTCCACTTTTTAATTTTTTAATTTTTATGTTGTGTTTTGGAGACAATTATTTTGGCACTGTTAATCCTTACTTGTGTTCAGTTTTTTCCATGTGTGGTTCTCTTATTAAAGCTCAGGACTTGTCCTGCATCTGTTTACTGCTCTGTTTTGGCTTCCGTTATGGCTTTGTTTGTTTGTTTGTTTGTTTGTTTGTGTACGTATATTAAAGTCTGTCTGTGTTTACGCTGCGTCTGCGACTTCCCCAGTCCATCTCTAAACCTACTAATGAATCCACAGGCCTTGTTAGTGGATTATTTTTGCTTTGGAAATTGCAGTGTTTTCTCCAGCACAATCACAGCGTTTCATCTCAGATAACCTCTCATGGAGAGCGAGAGAACATGTGATGCTGTACACAGTGCGAGGCCGCGATGCGCACACATCACCGTTTTTAATAGACATTACGCACCTGGATTAACTGCTGTTTTTTTTTTTTTTTTTAAGGACTGCTTTTTAACAGATTTCACAGAGATGTTTGTTGCTTCACTGGCTCCTTGAGGATCTACGGAGCTCAGCTAGACGTGACGAGCAGGACTACCCCTGACTTGACAAGCACTTACATTGACAGCTGGTGGAACTGTCAGGACCGGGCGTTGCTCAAGTAGCAGTGTGGATAGAATGAGATGTGTTCATGTTGTTAGACAGATTTTACAATGTTGGAGGACTGGACTTACATCGGAGGAGTGTGTATCGCTCAGGGACGAACCACAGGGGAGATCAGTCCTGAGGAAGGTGAACCCAGTCCAGTTTCACACCAGAAGATTTTGGGGGAAAAAGCACACATGCTTCTGGTCAATGTCGACTCGATATACTGTATATTAACAGTCAAAGCATGGTGGTGGTGATAAAAAAGTGTCTGACCTACAGTCATGATTTATATAACACAGTTTTACATTATATCTCTTTTTAATTTAAGACTTTTTACAGGTCATGTGCTTCTAGGAGCTTATACCAATTTTTGTATCAATACTCAAAGAAATATGAATAATTTGATTTTAAATAATAATGGTTTGAAGGGAGACAGTATAACGCAGGGAAATGGCCATTCTTGCGGCACATATAAAATCATCTCTCCAAAACAGATTGAAATTATTGGGAAAGTGAGATTGGTCACTTTCATATTGCATTTGAAACTTCAAAAGTAGCTTCTTTGGCTGCACACATTTTCTGTATCCTCTAATAAAATATGCATTTAAGTACAGTAATGGAGTACATAAACTACTGTGAGTTACCTTCAGACTCTGCAGAGAGTGTTTAAGTGTCAATGTGTCTCTCAGACGCCTGAATTTAATCCAAAATGCCCACCAGATGATGTTTAAAAGATGAATTAAAGCCAATACTTTGCAAGTTACTGATCCAAGTTAGTTTCCCAAATACTGACATCCAAAAATAGATTCTTAATTTTTCTTCCCCTCTTTTTTTTTTCACTCTACACCACTCTCACAGATCATTCTTTACATCAGTTGCTCTCGCTTTCACCCACAGTGTTTGGCCATGAGAAACAGTAAAGTCAGACTGAATGCCATCAAAAAGAACCATAACTACTTTCGGGGTGCGCGATGGGGGCGGTGCCGCCAAATCAGGCCGGCTAGCAACACTTAACAATAATGGACCTCGGGCCGTCTGTGGCCACGCCCAGAGAGAGCTGGGAGGGGCCAGTCTTAGGACCTCGTCTCGTGTCCGTGCTTTATGGTGCCACTGTGCAAGAAAAGGGTCGAACCCGTTACAGTTAATATACAGAGAGGACATCGGCCAGACATATGTGTGCTGATAGGGACCGGTTCTCCCAATGTGTAATAACATAAAAGTTATATGGACAAACAATAACAGCAAATATGGGAAATAAACAAACAATAAGGAAGTAAACAACAAACAGTGAATGACACAGAGAGTCATGAGCATGGCACAAACACAGGCATAAACATTTAATACTTATGTACAAATAAACCCACAGTGTTCAGGATGAAGGCTGTAGAATGTTCTCTCTCTCTCTCTCTCTCTCTCTCTGTCTCTTTCTCTCTCTCTCTCTGTCTCTCTCTCTCTCTCTCCATTTAGTCCAGATAAATTGCAGTGACCTTTCATGCTTTCTTCCTCGAGCATTGTACCAAAGAAAAGCTCACAAATTTCTGGCGATTTACGGAATTAACTCTGACATTTACAAGATCATCAAGGTGAAACGATTCAAATGAAGTATTGTGTTCTGTCTGTAATGTAAAGCGCGCAGGAAATAACAACCTTTATTTCAAAACACGGGACCTGTCCTGTGCGGATAAAGGGAGCGTTAGGAAGGAAAAGAAGAGATAAACTGTTTGCTGATTCTGGCGTTCTGGTTTTTAGTCACCGTGTTTTGTTTAACCCAGATGAAAAAAAAAAGAAAAAACAAAACAGAAAGTGAATAGAGTGTGAGGAAGAAGAAGAAGACATGAACACACAACAATACTTAATGAAGGTGCAAATATAGTGATATAAATCACTTTTTCCGCATGTACATCATATTCATGTCTTAACTTTCATCAAATTCGTTTTTTCCACGTTTCTGTTCAGCGCTTTGTGTAATGAATCACTAACACATAAAACACACCTAAATAAACGGTACTAACGTACACTGCCATGCCTGTTACACACAATACACAAATTCTCATTTAAAAAAAGGTATAAAATATTTAATATAATATCTTAAAAGTACATTTCCAAGACAAAATAATATTAATATTATGAAAATATTACAGCATCCATGCATTAAAGTCGACATCACAAATTCATCACAATTATAGTGTTTTTAGAAAAAAGTAGAATAGTATTATGGAAATAAATTTATAATGCTAGCTTGTGTACAATATAATAATAAAAAAATACTTAGATTTTTACAAGGAAATATAAAACAAGCGTTGCTTTAAAAATTTTTTTTTTTTTTTCTCAGAGCTGTACAGTACCATCAGAGGAACGTTTTCCGTGCAGGCTACAAGCTCAGCCGAGAAAGACACAGGACACGTTTAAGGTCACTGGAATACTGATACACACACACACACACACACACACACACACACACACACACACACACACACAAAACAAAAAAAATGTGCCCACTATGAGATTTCATTCAATCACCTTTCGGTTTGATTACGGTGCCAATGTGGTGTCCAGTTGGTGTGTGAAAATGATTCCTCATGTTCTCAGTGGTGCTCTTTCACACTCCTGCAACATGACTCGTGCCATCAGGGAAAAAAACACCATAGATTAAATTTTCCCTTCTTCCAAAGTCTAATCTTTATCCTCCCAAGCTCTTAAACTTTCACTTTTTTTCGGATGAGTCTCACTAACGAGTGTTTTTCTTGTGGACGCACAGCTGTTTAGTCTCAGTCCTTGGAGTTCCCATCACACCGTGTGTTTACATGGGGATGTTCTTACTGTCACTTTTACACATCGCTCTGGTTTTTACTGTAGATTCGTTTACTGTGCAACTTCACCAAGTGTTCATGATTTTTTTTGCAACCACTTTTCTCTTCCACAGAGTTGATGGTTCAGATTTATCCCACGTGGATAGTGTTTAACCTGCTTTGTTGTGTAACCTTTCCCTGATTAGATGATGCTGATTTATTAACACCTTTGTTTATTTTGACAATGTTTCTCTTAATGTTTAATTTGTTAAATTGTTATTGGTCATAAAACACCTTTGTACAAGTGCGAGCACTGAAAAAAAAAGGATAAATAATAAAACTGAAATCAATGTTATGGTAAGGGTACGGATCATTAATTCATTATTATTCTATTAAAATAAAGAATTTATTTATATAGTTTACAGTATTGCTAGTTTAAAAATGCAGAAAGTTTGAAACTCTCATAAGTTATACCCCGTTATTCTGGCCTGCCCTCGACCCTGGCGGTGCGGACCCATGTCATTGTGCCACCCATAACAATTACAATTATTCTTTTTATAATTAAAGAATGACACCCATTTTATAAATTTATAGTGGGATATAATGTTCATGAATCCACACAGCAGTCTCTCCTTTCTCTCTTTTAAAGTTTAATAAGATTGCAGCTTTTCAGGCTACTGATGTCTAAAAGCTTTATCTAAAAACTGATACTGGAGACTCCTTACACACATGTGTTAAATGAGAATGTAAAAGTTCTTGCTTCAAAGAAAAGTCATTGTTTAAGTGAATGAGCCGTTACTATAGAAACGATATCGTATCAGAGCGAGTGCATTAATATAAAACGTTCGTCCTGTACACTATGACTACAGTAATACATTATCACAACCATCATTTCCTAATTTTATTTTGTTTTTTTCATCCTGTTCATGTGCTTGTTGGCTTTTCAACTGCATTCTTATCCTGCGCTCTTATCAAACCACCTCAATCCCCAGGAAACTGGTTCGTTTTTCTGATTTCTTTTATTTCTCTCCCTTTTTTTTTTTTTGGAAAATGTCAGCTCCTTCTTGCACGTGTTTCTCCGTTCTATTGAACATGTAAAGTGCCTCAGGAGTCCTGTCAGTATCGATCTAAAGATCTTTTCCTCACGCTGCTATTCTATTTTCTTAAGAGCTGTTTTACCGCTGCTATGTCAGCATGATCCTGTGGTCAAGTTTCTAAGAAACGCCTCGAGGTGACAAGCCTACGGGTCAGTAAGCTTTAAAAGTGTCGCCTACTGGTTTCTCGTAAAAGAATCAGAGACAATTAAGATGTCTAAGCACTGTTAAATAGATGAAAAAAAAAACTTGATTTAGTTACATATAATGATTCTTTTTTTGTGGCAATTAACGCATCGCCACACTGACTCCAAGATCGAGTTTTAAAAAAACATTTTTTAATGTAAGTCTTGTACTGTATGTCTACATTTGAGGTAGTGAAATGTTACCATTCCTCTATAATCCACCCAAAATGTGGCGGCTCCAAACTATTCAATTATTCACACATTGACATGCAGCACCGTCACTTGTTTGGTAAAAACAAGTTTGTTTAGAACTGGAAAAATGCTTTAAAATTTTATATAATAAAATATATAAAATCTATAGAATATAAAAAAAAAATCATAATATTTACAGAACTAGAATACAAATTGACAACCAGGTATCACAATAAAATTGTTTAAATTTAACATTATATATATATATATAATAATAATGGCCATCCTGTACCTGTCACGCAGGTGTGATATTCGGATGTACCCATCCTGTGCGGGTGTTGTTACACATGGTCTTCCACCGCGAGGATGATCAGCCGTCCTTCCTGTCTCCCTGTAGCGCCGTCTTAGGCGTCTCACGGTGCGCCCTAGCCACATCAGCGGTCCTCATGCCTCCCTGCAGCATGCCTAATGCACGTTCACGCAGATGAGCAGGGACCCTGGGCATCTTTCTTTGGGTGTTTTTCACAGTCGGTAGACAAGTCTCTTTAGTGTCCTGCGTTTTTAGAACTGTGACCTTAAATGCCTACTTTCTGTAAGCTGTTGAGGTCTTAACGACCATTCCACAGGTGCATGTTAATTAATTGATTATGGTTAATTGAACATGCATGGAAAACATTGTTTAAACCCTTTACAATAAAGATCTGTAAAGTTATTTGGATTTTTACAACATTATTGTTGAAATACACAGTCCTGATTAAGGGACGTGTCTTTTTTTTCTGAGTATATATATATACTCAGCAAAAAAAGACATATATATATATATATATATATATATATATATATATATATATATATATAGATACACACACACTCTGTGATTTATTTTACAGATGTCTACTGAGAATTATTGCTACTGAGAATCATCCAGCTGGGAGATTACCATCATCACCATCATCATCCTCCTCCTCCTCCTGTCACGCCGAACATGATGCCTCTTGCAGGCTTTACTGTTCCACCCTCAGCGCTGGACCCAGTCCTCAAAAACACGCTATAATTACAGCCCCCCTGATGGTGGGATATTATTGGGTGCTGTGGTCTCTGCCAATGCTGGTCATTATTAACACCTGGGCTTAATCATAATGTTTGTGCTAAAGCAACAACATTGGAAAAAACTGTTTATTACAAGCAAAGCTACAAAAAAAAAAAAAAAACTACTATAATAAATCTGGAGACTCACTGCAGAACTAAGCCTAGATTTCTTTGAAAGAGGAAAGTGTTGACATATTCAATTCAATTCAATTTTATTTATATAGCGCTTTTAACAATGGTCATTGTCCCAAAGCAGCTTCACAAGAAAAAAAATGAAAGATTTTTTTTTTTTGTTTGTTTTTAAGAAAGAAAAGAGAAGAAAATAAAGAAAAGAGAAGAAAATAAAGAAAAGAGAAGAAAATAGACCTGATATATACCAACATATCTGACCTGATTTTATATAATTCCAAACAATCTGTGTATCTGTATTTAAGAATACAGTCTTATAGACCAGTTTAGCTCAGGTTTAGTAGAACTGCAGTTCTGTTTTGGTGTTGTCTTTGGCTATAGAGATGTGAGTCCCGAGAGATTTCCTGATTTGTCCCAAGTGTATTGAAGATGCAGCTGTGTTTCAGCACTGATCAAGCTGTCTAGATGTGAGTCATATTAAATTGTCTCATTAGGCTGATTCCTGGTGAAGGTACAGCTGTGTTTTGGCATTAATCTGGCTCTCTGGATGAGCGCCATATTAATGTTCCTGATCTAGCTCTCTCCTGGCAGAGCTGCAGCTGGGTTTTAGTATTGGTATGACTGTACAGATGTGAAAAATAAAAAGAGCCAATCTGAGGTTCTCCAGAGCTGTCTGCTTCATCCTGGTGCCCACTGCTGGTTGAGAAGAAGAGGTTGGAGTTCTTGTTGCAGAGAAGCATCTGGCTACTGCTAAGGTTAGCCTCATGTGGTCGGCTCAGATGCATGCGGTGACTGTGGATGGTTCCACTTGATGATCTTGGTGAAGATGGTCTTGATGCGGGCAGGTTTCCTGTGATGGCTTGTCACTGCAGTCGCTCAATAGTCTGGCACTGAAATTTCCCAGGACAGTTTTGGACCCAAGTCTCAAACACTTAAAGTTGACTTTATATTAACGTAAACACCTTTTTCATTATATTGAACTTTCCGCCTCACAGCACACAGATGTATCAGGGACTGATTTATGGTCATACTGTCTGATGAAGATGGGTTCCCTGTTGATTCTGTTTCATGCAAAGGTTTCTTTCTACTGTCATCTCTGGGAGTTTTTCTTCACCACCGTTGTCCTCAGCTTGCTCATCAGGGACAAACTGGTAGATATCATTTATTTTCCATAAATATTTTTTCGAATTATCTATCTATCTATCTATCTATCTATCTATCTATCTATCTATCTATCTATCTATCTATCTATCTATCATATAGATTTATTACATACTGACTGATATGTTTCACTCATTCACTCTCACTCATCTTCTATACTGCTTTATCCTGTATTTAGGGTCGCGGGGACCTGGAGCCTATCACAGGAGGCTTAGGGCACGAGGCAGAGTACACCCTGAACAGGGTGCCAATCCATCGCAGGGCACATACACACACTTAAACACCCATTCACACACTATGGGCAATTTGGGAATTCCAATAAGCCTAATTTGCATATTTTTGGATTGTGGGAGGAAACTGGAGTACCCAGAGGAAACCCACCAAGCATGGAGAGAAAATGCAAACTCCATGCACACAGAGACTGGAATCGAGCCTGGCCGGGAATCGAAACCGGACCCTGGAGGTGCAAGGTGACAGTACTAACCACAACACCACCATGCCGCCTTAAGTGAGGTTTAATGTCTATCTATTTCCTATATAGTTTAGTTCATATTTGATATATTTCAAGTGTTTTTATTTGAATTTGAATATTACTTAGGATTAATTAAAGTAATAAGTATACCTTATAAATCTAATTTTTTTTTTTTAGATTTGAGCCATATTAAAAAAAAATATATATATATTTGCTTGATTGAATGTTGTGTCTAATATCTGACTGTCCAGATGTGAGATACACTAACCATTTTTTTTTTTAATTCGATTGACCCCTGGTGTTTTCACTAAGCTCTGGTTGTCCAGATGTAAATGATGGGTTCACCTGACCTCTGTGCTTCACTATTACTCTGGTTGTCCAGATGTTGTGAGCCATATAGAATGATTTTCTTGATTCTTGGTGGAGATTAGACTCTGTTTTGTCTTAGAACTGGCTGCCCAGATAGGATCAATATAAAACTTTTTGATTCACTTGACTTCTACTGGTGATGCAGCCTTTTCTTTTCTCTCTTTTTCTCTTAGTGGCCAAGCTCTGATTTTCCAGATGTGAGCCATATAAATGTTTCTAATTTCCTGACTCCTGATGGAGATGCTGTCATGTTTTGGCAAGGCTCTGGCTGTCCAGATATGAGCTATATTAAACTTTTTGATTCACCTGGGTACTGCTGGAGATGTGGCTGAGATTGAACATTACTTTGGCTGTCCAGATGAGAGCCGTGTAAAAACATTTCGATTCGCTTGACCCCTGATGGAGAAATAGCTGTATATTGCCATTACTGCAGCTGCCCAGATGTGAGCCATATTAAATTTTCTGATTCGGCTCACTCCAATTTCATGGTGATTTAAACAGAATGAAGGCCTTTTATTCTTTATTTCATCGTGACACAAATAAAGACTCAGAAATTGCACATGCCACGACCCATCTCAGTACATCTGCCTCTCATGTTTTAGAATTTAGTCACCGATCACAGTGTTCAGTAATTACAGTAATTAGCAGCAGCAGCCCTGTCTGAACATATGGACTGTGTCTGGTGTCAGTGCTTCTCTCACTTTAAGGTGTCCCAGTTTGCTGATTACAGAGTTATATTTCTTTCGATATGAAAGACAAATGAAAAAAAAAAAGACAAAAAAAAAAAAACAGCCAGGAATATGTTTAGGAAATGTTGCAAAACCGTGGTGCTGACTAGCACATTTGCATTAGCATAATTTTATTTATTATTAAATTGTATTGCTATAAAATGGCATAAGATAATTTTTAAACTTTAATTAATAACATTTGAGATTTTGTCCTTCTATACACCGAGTGGAGCCCAAGGGTCTGAGAGGGGTAATGACAATATTTCTTATCTTTCATTTTTCCCCAGGTCCTAATTATTAAATACCATGGGTATGAACCATTTTTCCTTTATATTTTTTTTTACATTTTCTTTGGGTTTATTTGATCTTTTTATATTGGGCATTAAACCTGGGATATAATATATAATACCCGGTTTTAATTAATATAATATAAATTTGTCTACTATGGCATGCTATTGAGAAGTTAAACCACGTCAAAATTACAGTTATTTGAAGAATTTTGTGCCATGTTTAATTTGCATAGAAAGTGCCGTCTTTCTAAATGCTGTCATACAAAAGGAGCGAGTGAAAAATCTATTCCTAAGCAACCTCAGCTAAGAAAGTCAGCTAATTCAGGACCTCCACTGTAGACAGTGCCCTGTAACTTCGGACGTAAGAGGCAGCAACCTAAGAAGACTCCCAAGGGACAGTTCGGTAAACACACTTATAGTGTAGAAAGTGATAAAAGTTATCACTTTATTTAAGATATATCTTAAAAGTCTTCTTGGCGCGCTAAGAGTGTGCGTTATCGAGAAACCGGGCCCAGAATACTCGGGTGGAAGTAACTGTTCTATAATTATTATTATTTCAAATGAGCATAATTTTTAGCAAATGAAAAACCAAGCACCATTTAAAATGAGCAGCTGCATTTTAATACACAAATTCAGAAAATATAAAATAAACAGTGATGACAAAATGAAAAACAAAGCATGATAGTTTAGAATCTGTGCACAGCATGGGGTGTTCTTTTGAGTCTTAAGAAGGTTCAGTTGTGGCTTTTGATGGATCAGTGGAGCCATGTGCTGCATTTTGCACTACAGTAAAGCGGTCTCACAGCACAGGAACTGCGATAAACCCACGTGCAAAAAAAAATAAAATTCCAACTAAATACTGATTTCTTAATGTTATTTAGCCAAAGAGTTGAGTTAATTATTATTATTATTATTATTATTATTATTATTATTATTATTATTATTAATAATAATAATAATAATAATAATAATAATAATAATCAGTCCCACCCATCAGGTTCATCACTTAATGATTATCACATAAATTGTATTAATTAAAATTTTCAATAAATTTTTTTGAGCAAGTGGAGCATGCACTGTACTTATTATTAATGAGCTATTACTATATAATGTATAAAAACAAGCACATTAATATAAACCTGCACTACTGTCAGAGATTCTACAATTAAGACCCGGGATTTTTAACTCTAAACCCCAAAGACATTGATTCCATAGATGTCAGAAATCATTCGCTCCTGCAAACTGTGCTCTCAGCACTGAAACCACCTGGGATGCCGAGTGCTTTGAAAAACTACCTCTCAGGCTGACAGCAAGATAAAAGAAGACTTTCCTCTTCCTCTGTGTGTTCAGCAGAACTTTGATTGCTCATCACGTCTCCAGAGCAGATTAACCAGGGGCTAATTATAGTGAATCGCAGCATACAGTAACTATATCACCCAGAAGCAGATACAAGAACGAACATATTACAATTCAAATGTATACTCATATAGTTATCGAATGCAATGTTATCATTTTTATAAACTGATTTTTTATTAAGTTAATCAATTTGATTTACACATTAGGCAAATTTGTGTGTTTTTTATCCAAAATACATCAAAATGCATAAACGTGGGGCATTTTACAAAGTTTTAGATTTTTTTTTTCATATTTCTTAACAATGTACACAGTGAAGATGTCATAATTGTTTTTTTTTTTTTAGACCCATCACTGTTGATTACTTAAATATTTATAAGCTATCATCTGTATAGGAGGTTTCAGACTGAAACTGGCTCTTTACACAACCTGGATTAAAAAGGAGCCCAAATAAATCATTTCCATTTTCTTTTTTTGATAAATAATGTTTCTTTTTCAATTATTATTATTATTATTATTATTATTATTATTATTATTATTATTATGTAGGGAATATTTTATTTTTACTGTGTTTCATGTTATTATGTGTGCATGAGAACAGAGTGTTTTCTTTCTTTGACCTCGACACGCTGCGCTATTAGGAAACACATTCCTTATTATAATCTATGTTCAGGGTCGTAAAACTGCTGAAGGCTCATAATTGCAGAATTGTTCCCAAGCTTCTGTTCTTCTCCATGTTATCTTTTATAAACATTCCATACCAGATGTAACCGCTCCTGATCCCTCCTTTTTGGTACTTTTTGTGTGTGTGTGCATATATATATATATATATATATATACTCCTGTCTTCCACAATAAACTTTTAACATCTCACTGAGCACTGACTTGTGTGTATCATTAAGGGGTTCCCTGGATCCAGGCGGGACAGCAGAATACAGGCTGAGCACTGAGTAGACAAAAGAGGTCTACCAAAATTCAAGAAATCCTTACATAATATAAACATAGGTATACAGATATAACATTACAATGCAAAACATTGCATGGGTTCTCCTTATGCCACTTGGGCGGCACGAACTCTTCTGGGGGGCCTCTGGGGGGTGCTGTAGTGTCTAGCACCAGGACATTGGCAGTGGATCCTTTGGGTGATGTTGTTTGCAAGGCGAGGCCTTTGTGGATTGGACTTGCTTGTTTGGAGCATCCCATGGGTGCTCGATTGGATTGGGATCTGGAGACCTTGGGCTTTAGTGGTCTCAGCTCTTAGGCTGCTGTTTTGGTGCCTTTCTGTCATGACCAGAATTGACATTTTTCTGAAAGTTGCACTGCACTGGCTTTTCTGTCTGATTGGATTGGACAGACTGGCCTTTGGCCGGTTTTGGTTTTGATTGTGTGGGTCAAAAATTGTTTGTGTGAGTAACGAATTTTAAGCTGATTTGGAATTAGCATAAAAAAAAAAAAATAAAAAAAAACACACACACTGTATTAAATATTTTAAACAAAATCTATCCTAAGTGGTTGTACTCTATCCAATCAATCATCCTGAAATTAAATCACAGACTGTCATGTGCGGGGGTAGAAGGAAATAACTGGGTGCCAAACAGAGTGACAAACAGCAGTAATTCAAATAATGGAAATCTGAGCAGTAAAGAAGACAGTAATCAGAACAGATGCAATGCAAAGACAAGCTAAACTCAGGAACTTAAATTATAATGCTAATCAGGGACACTAAACTGGGACACCTGTGAGCACAAGCAGGAAACAAGAGACAATGAAACACAAAGTCAAAATTCAAGTTGATTTCTGCTGTCGGTCTGTTCTACTTCTGTCTTTCTTCATTCTTTCTTTCATTTTTTCTTCCGCACGTTCACCAGCAGATAGCACTTGGTCTGGTTTTAGGTCTGGAGGTGACCCATGTGGCCATGGCTGCAGAAGCTCAACACCATTGGCACAAAGACTAGATGGCTTTCACTATTTCTTTTCAGTTATTAAACACATTTTCAGACAGATATAAGCTAGAATTCATTAGTGGCATTAACCTGTTTTGTGCAAAGGGGAGAACTATAATACATGCCACATGCTGTGTTAATACTTTTAGTATTATCAGATAGTTTGGCTTGCATTATGTGTGTTTAGGTTTATTTTAAATAGTCAACTCTGGCAACAAGGTGCAGTATCTAACAGCATTTTATATATAAAATTATGTTCACTCTCTCCTTTAAGTCTGTGTGTTTTGTGAAGCAACATTTCAGCAGAAACACCTCATACCCACTGTCAAGCCCGCCGGTGGAGGGGTGGAGGGGTGATGATTTGGACTTGTTTTTGCAGCCACAGGACCTGGGCACCTTGCAGTTATTGAGTCGATCATGACCTTCTCTGTATACTGGAGTATTCCTCCGTGCAAACGTGAGGACATCTGGTCATAATAGGGGCATGAAACCAGACAACGATCTGAGCTCACTAGTAAATCTACATCAGTAGAAGCAACTAAAACAATGTTGTAAAGGAGCTCAGAACGATGTGAATGGCTGATAAAGTCATATCTGAACCCATTACTTTAAGTTATTGCTGCTAAAGGTGGATCTACAAGCTATTAAAAAATCATGGGGGTACTAAGTTTTGCCCACAAGTTGTTTTTCAGTTTTTGTTAAATAAACAATGGCACGATGAGAAAAAGTTTTTTTTTTTTTTCCTGAGGTTGTATTTGCCTAATACCAAGACCTGTTACAATCTGATGATTTTTATTTATTATGATTTAAACAGAAAAAAACAAGTTAAACTAAAAGAGGGACTTCTAACTTTTGAAAATGACTGCGTGCATGAACATGAAAATCACGATTAGCAGTATGTTTTCAGAATGTTTCAGAGAGGGTTTTCCCAGGCTGCCGTATCTTTGGCTAGACTTTACGTTAGAAGTCTTTTTCTCTAAACACAACTTGCATTCCTCGATACACACAGCCTTTAATTAGGGCCAGAAGTGACAAGGTCATGCTGAGAGCTTTCCTCTGAACACCATAAAGCTTTCAGATAGACCTACATAAAACATCAGAGATATAGGGCTGGAATGAGTCATATTTATGAGGCTTTCGATACGGCGCATGATTGAATGAACAAAGACAGCCGGCATTATCATAAATATGAAAACAGAGCCGTTTCCGCGTGCATGGGGTAATAAAAAGCGAGACAAACAGCACACTCCATTCAGCTTTTAAATGGGTCACATTTCAACATGCCAACATGTTATTTAGCAGTAAATCTGGGCATCTCTGGCCTGGTCGTGTTTTTTTTAAACTTCGATTCATTCTGTACAGTGTTTCCTGGTCAAAGGAGCACATGTTAATGTGTCAGGAAGGAAAAAAATAACTGATGGCAAATCGTCGCCTTCTATTACAGAATTGGTTGATGGATGTGGATCTACACTGATATTATATTCACAACTCTGTAGGTACGAGCTAAAGCTAACACACCTTTTATATACAGGGAAAACTTCTTAAAATGAGAATTAGCACTTCTGTCGCGCGGGGCCTGGAGCCTATCCCACTGGGCAAGGTATACATACAGTATAACTACACTTCACCTTGAAATAGAACCAATAAATACTTATTATTTACTGTTAGAAATCCATTTAATGGTTCTTTGATAGATTATAGAACATTGAAACTGCACCACCAGTCTGATTTCCTGTTACAAAAGGAAACGCATCAACACATGGAACAAACATGACTCATAAGCCTTTTTCATGAGAACCAACAATAAAAGGACATTTGGGCAAATGGCTAAAGGAACGAACTGCACCAACTCTAAGATTTTCCCAGCCCTGATTCATTTGTAATTGCTCGCAGTCTGCAATTAGATCTGCAGGATTGTGACAGTAAAAGCATACTGAAATTTCTTAAAATCAAACTGCCGAGCTACTCAAGGGCGTTTTTAGAATAACTGGGTTTTAGTCAGTGCATTAGGTGAAATCACAGAAAATAAAAAAAAACTCATCAGCATCACTAGAACACTTATAAAGACTTTCTCTCTATTCGAATAGCAAGTTTTTTTCTTATCAGAGAGAAAGCTATGTTATGCAACTGTCAGTCGCAGCATGAGTGAAAGTAGGTCTGTACGGGTCACAGAACTGGAGAGAAGGAACATTTACATTTAGGCATTTGGCAGACTCTCTTATCCAGAGCAACTTACATTTTTATCTCATTACACATCTGAGCAGTTGAGGGTTAAGGGCCGCGCTCAAGGGCCCAACAGTGGCAACTTGGTGGGCCCTTTCCACCACCTCATTGGTTTATTCTCCTCACCGTTTGGCTACAGAGCACTGGTGAGAGTTTAAAACTACTTTTGGTTGCTAATTTGGTCCCTCGCCAGTTCTTGTGCATGGCTGCTCTTACGTTACTTATCCAAAAATTGCTTTATTTCTGAAACACGTTTGGCACATGTTCACCTTGATGTGTTCACATTCTCCTCCATTCCTCAAGGCTGTTTGCTCCACAAATTATTTGGCAAAAGCTTAACTTCTGGTTGTCATTTCTATGGACATGATATACCAGGTTTAGCAGTCTTAAGAACCTCAGGTCAAAATTAAACACACACACACACACTGACAGAGAGTAAGCTGATATCAACAAGCTGGGTTTTAAATGGCAAATCAGGCTGCTGAATGACGTGCAGTCGGTATTATAGTGAAATGAAGAAGAACTCAGGTGTTGCCACTGGCTCCGTCTCCACAGGCCTGAGTTTCTCCTCATATCTACACCGGCTTCCTCTGGGCTCTCTGGGTTTGGGCTTCTACAGTAAGTTCACACTATCGACCGTCAAAGTGACAAGCTGGTGTTTATGACACATTTTCCTTCAACATAGCGATATTTTGAGTCTGGATTTTCTCATTTCTATGTAAATTAGCTCTGAAGCCTTAAAGGAAGTGAGAAATCCAGACGATCAGCTCGGATGATTCCTCAGAGCTTTCCTATAGTGGGCGCGGTCTGGTGTTTCTCCCGTTCTACACTCACCTATTAAATCCACACATGTTCTTTGAACAAAACCTAGAAGAACAACTTCGAATCTTGGTTTCATCTTATTTTAGGGCATATAATAATAATAATAATAATAATAATAATAATAATAAAGTTAAGAAGGTTGGAAGTTTAAGAAATCATTTGATGTTTTGGCCTTTTCTACCGTTTAACATGCAGCTCTACACGTTATCCTTGACGTGTTTGATGGAGCAGTTGCGTATGTACTGTATTATCGCCACCTACAGGGTCAGCATTTTCATTTAATTTGCATTTTTTGTGTAAAAGGAGAGAAAGTTAAAAAAAAAAAAAAACACTGTCCATGAGGACGAGAAATCATAATAATTGTGAAGAAAAACATGTTTTCATATAATATCTGTATACTTGTGGAAAGCAAATTTTATGCAGAGCAAAAGGCTGAAACACTCAGTGTGGTGTCTTTTGGCACCGCACTTAACCAGACGTGGGCCGATTCCAAGATGGATTCAGAGTAGCAAAACAACTCATACACAAGGGAATCATGGGGGAGTTTTTTCTCCTAGAAGGGAAAACAGCCTGCATAAAAACCTCCTCAGTTCCTGGTTAGTCCTTTCATTTGGATGGTGTGTGGCATCCTGAGATAAGGTCTACCTTCATCTCCATTACCTTCACATACATAAGAACTGTGATTTTGGCCTCCAGCAAGAGGACTGAGAGTGGTGCTATAATGGTTCGTTGGGGTTAAGGGTTAAGGGTTAGAGTAAGTAAGGGGTGATTTACAAAGAAATTATTATCTTCTACACCTTCCATGAGAAACATACACTGACTGGTCATTTAATTAGTATGGTTTATCTGTTTAACTGCTTATTAATTAAAAAAAATATCTAATCAGCCAATCAAATGGCAGAAACCTAATGCATTTAGGCATGTATACATCAGGTCAGGATGATCTGCTGAACCTCAACCTGAGCATCAAAATGATGAAGAAAGTTGTGTTTGAACATGGTGTTGGTTTTCTGATGATCAGAGTTTGGAAAAAACAACATGAAAGCCTGGATGCACCCTCCATTTGTATCAGTGGTCCAGCAGGGTGGTAGTGGTGATGTAATGGTGTAATAGTGTAATGGTGTGGGGAAGATTTTCTTGGCATACTTTGGAACCCTTTAGTATCAACTGAGCATGGTGTACAGGGTTTCACAGGATTACACACCATGTCTTAAAGCTAAAATGATCTCAAAATGATTTTTTTAACCGTGTCAGTGAGGTCGTTGTACTGAAATGACCTCCACAGCCACCAGATCTCAATCCAATAGAGCGACGAGTGTGTAATGCTGTCATCTCAATACAGAGCAAAATCTCTAAGGAATGTTTCCAGCACATTGTTGAATGAAGAATTCACGCAGCTATGGAGGCAAAACAAGGTTCAACCCAAGTTGTACCTAATAAAGTGGTCAGTGAGGGCATTGCTGACCCCTCAACAGGATGCAATGGCTAAGAGCGTATAATTTTGAGAACCTGTCTATGATAAGGTTGCAGCGCAGTAGGATCTGAGTCCTGACCCACACCTGTAGACTCAACCTGGCGCCCGGTGAAACTTTCCTAACAAAATAAAATAAAAAAAATAATGTGCCTCCTATTTGAACTTCTTTTTCTATGCTTTTAGAAAACAGTATCTCAGCTGAAATGTTGAGGAAACGGATCGGAGTGACAGGGATGGGTAATGAAACCAGTTTTCATGGTTGTATCTTGATAATCTATAAGAGAGCCATCAGTGTTTTTACCGTATGTAGTCTTACACAGCTGTTCGTCACCATAGTGTGAGTTGAGATGATGAGCCGATCCATTATTTCCACAGGAGGTCTTATCTAGGTGACAGTCTCAGAGCATGCCCTCTCTCTCTCTCTCTTTCAGACACATCGGGTTTTAAGATTAGAACTATTACACTTGACATGATACTCGGGTTGATGCACCCTGACGTTTAATGTATACCTAGCCAAGAAAGACGATATTCCATGCCATCTCTTAAATTGTTTGCTTTAAGCACTGCACCACAAATCTCTAAAGCACATAAGTGTAGATTTGAAACATTTTTACTTAGGGTGAAATAAAAACCTATCAATACTGGAAACATAATTCATTGCACAATTTGTAAATCAAGGCCATGAATCATATATAAAAAAAAAACTTTAACTGAGATTTTCAAACCTTTCCTACACAACAGGATCACAATCAGATACTAAACACTTGAATTGATTCTCGAGGAAACTAATTAATACATACTGATTTAATATTCCTTATTTCATTCATCATAAAAATTACCTCTAAATCAGTTTTTTGATGTAAAATATGAGGCTCAATTAGGAATAAAACAAACTTTGTTGATGGGTCATTGTTCCAAATATTCCATTGGAGTGCTGATGGTACGGCCATATTCCAGAACTCAGAGTGTGAAAGAGTGAGATCATCTACCATGTGGAAAAATGATTCCTTATGCTCCCAGAACCACTCTTAGTGTGAGTCCTGGAATATGACTCCCTAGATGTGATAATCTGGTGATTCAGTACATTTAGGTGGTCAGCTGACTTTATTTTATTGCCCCATAACGTTACTGAGTCTAGACCTGAGCGACTGATCAACTCCAGATCTTCAGAGGCTTGCACAGTGGACACTTTGCATGACTTCACCAAGCATTCAAGTAATCTCTGATGATCACACTCACTTATTATTAAGTTTTTCATGAAAATATTTTTGCTGTGAAGTTGATAGTTCAGCGCTATCTTTCGTGGGGTTTAATAAAGTTTTAAACAGTTTTTAACCAAATTCAACACGACTTTAAATTCAACAGTCTCCTAAGTTGTTTTCTTTGCTTGAAGCAGGAACATAATTTCACCTTTCTTTTGGGTTATGTTTTGAAACATCGCTATCATTCTTGAAGTTTTGTAAAAGGCTGTGTGTACCATACTGAAAAGCTTCAATTCATGTTTTAAAAGTAAGTCCTTGTTAAAGAATAAGTCAACCCCATCAACATGAAACATCCCATAAGCATTGTGATAAGCAAGGTTCTCAAAGTGTGTAGCTGATTTGTCAGTACATTTCTTTTTTTAGTAAGAAATGCAGAGTTGGTTAATTGGTGTTTCCCCATAGCGTGAGTGTGTGCGTGTTTGTGCCGTGTGATGAACTGGGACCCTATCCAGGGAGTTCCTACCCACAAAACCCCTGGGATAGGGATAAGTGCTATACAGAATGAGAGAGAGAGAGAGAGAGAGAGAGAGAAAGTAAATAAATTATTGTTTTTTAATAAAATAAATATACTGTATATTCTATAGAAAAAAAAAATGCAACATATGTGTTTGGTGGAATAAGAATGACGGAGATCACCGATCAGTTCCTCATCCACTTTACACCTGAGATTCCATCTGGCGATAGAGCAGGTTAAGAAGTGCCATAGCTGCATTTATTTTAAAAGAATACCTTAACCAACATCCTTCTGACCAATCACAATCCAGAGTTCAGAAACAGTGTGATGTAAACAACCGAGCCGCCTCTTTAGATCTGCAGTATGTGGGTGTGTTGTAAATGCATTAATTACTTATGTTTAAGCTTTGAGTAGGTGCAAATGTTAACTATTAAACTATTCTAAACATCTTGAAACGGAGTGTTAGACTGCGGGTGTTAATGAGCAACATATGGCGGTTTATTATTGAATATGCAAGTCGTTCTGCAGTAATGCAGAGTCGTGTATAAAAAAATATAAGAACCATATTAAAATATGCGGAGATGCTGAAGTATGCAGCGAACGCTGGAGATGTGCTGAAATCTAATAAATGAGTTCATAAAAGAATGTATTTTGGAGAAAAAAAGTAATTGGGATGAAGTAGTGGAGAACAAATCAAGGCAATAACGCTCACGGAATTGGAGGCTGTCACTAAATTGGCAGTAAAAATGCATCCGTCAGTAGGTCTCGTATTCGTCTCGATAGCAGAGACAGCCAGAGAGAATCCATGTCATAATGGTTGCATATTGAATTTCTGAGATGTTTCCCTAGAGTACTGAAGAGTCTGTCATCATTAAACATGCCCTTTTTCATCTTCTCTCTCTCTCCTTCTGTTCTCTCTCTGATGATCAAGCTTTCTCTCTCTCTCTCTCTCTCTCTCTCTAGCGCAGTTATTCTTCTTATTATTTTTTTAAATAGGAATGTGCATTGGTTAAAAAAAAAGACCAGAGCTATTCACTAGTTTTAAAAGCAGCAGATCGTATACTGTACATGGACATGTTATATAATGTAAGTTATTTTCGACAAGAGGTTTTATTTTACTCTTGCCACTAAAAAAGAAAACACAAATAATCTGCACACACGTGTTGTTGCCAGAAAATCACAAGCCGATGATAAATGGTTCTATTTGCATTGATTTCACTTCAAGCATTCAAAACACAGTTAGTTTGTTATTATTTTAAGATTAATATTACATTATTGGTCATATGTAGCCTAAAGCTAAGTTTAATGATTTTTTTTTTTTTTTTGCATATCCCAGTTGGGAAGCTGGGGGTCAGAGCACAGGGTCAGCCAGGATACAGCGCCCCCTGGAGCAGATAGGATTAATGACCGTAATCAAGGGCTCAACAGTGGCAACTTGGCAGTGTGGGGCTTGAACCCTCAACCTTCTGAGCAGTAACAAAGAGCCTTAACCACTTGAGCCACCACTGGTTATTGTAATTTTTTACATAAAACCACAAGACAAAATATCTGTCTCGTTCACGGAAGCTCGATCAGGTTTACATTACAACATTACTAAACACTACAAGGTAAAAAAAAAAAAAAAATCCTTAAAAATCAGTTAACAATAAAAAAATAATAAATGCATAATGTTAAAACTATAAGCTGTATAAATTATATAGAGTGTGCAAAATATGTATGTATGACATGATTAGTACGAGTGAATCGTGGAGAATAAAATGAGATTCAATTCAATTTTATTTGTTTAGCACTTAACAATTGTCATTGTTGCAAAGCAGCTTTACACAATCAAAAGAATTATGGAAGTTTGTATGAAATGTGAATGTGAATAAATTAAAATGATGGGATGATGTGACAGCAGCAGTAGTATAGTCATGTTTTAAAGTTCAAAGTCCTGGTCAGTAGTGTGGTTAGTTGTGTGGTTAGTAATGTGGTTAGTAATGTGGCTAGTTGTGTGGTCAGTAGTGTGGTTAGTAGTGTGGTTAGTTGTGTGGTTAGTAATGTGGTTACTCGTGTGCTTAGTTGTGTGGTCAGTAATGTGGTTAGTTGTGTGGTTAGTAATGTGGTTAGTAGTGTGGTCAGTAGTGTGGTCAGTAGTGTGGTTAGTAGTGTGGTTAGTAGCGTGGTTAGTAATGTGGTTTGTAGTGTGGTCAGTAGTGTGGTCAGTAGTGTCGTTAGTTGTGTGGTAAGTAATGTGGTTAGTAATGTGGCTAGTTGTGTGGTCAGTAGTGTGGTTAGTAGTGTGGTTAGTTGTGTGGTTAGTAATGTGGTTACTCGTGTGCTTAGTTGTGTGGTCAGTAATGTGGTTAGTTGTGTGGTTAGTAATGTGGTTAGTAATGTGGTTAGTAATGTGGTTAGTAGTGTGGTCAGTAGTGTGGTCAGTAGTGTGGTTAGTAGTGTGGTTAGTAGTGTGGTTAGTAATGTGGTTAGTTGTGTGGTCAGTAGTGTGGTTAGTAGTGTCGTTAGTTGTGTGGTTAGTAATGTGGTTAGTTGTGTGGTTAGTAATGTGGTTAGTAATGTGGTTAGTTGTGTGGTCAGTAGTGTGGTTAGTAGTGTGGTTAGTTGTGTGGTTAGTAATGTGGTTAGTTGTGAGGTTAGTTGTGTGGTTAGTAATGTGGTTAGTTGTGTGGTTAGTAATGTGGTTAGTAGTGTGGTCAGTAGTGTGGTCAGTAGTGTGGTTAGTAGTGTGGTCAGTAGTGTGGTCAGTAGTGTGGTTAGTAGTGTGGTCAGTAGTGTGGTTATTAGTGTGGTTAGTAGTGTGGTCAGTAGTGTGGTTAGTAGTGTGGTTAGTAGTGTGGTGTGCTTCAACACAGGTGTAAAGTGAACAAACCAAGTCTCATCGGTTCAGTCCTGTGTTGTGGTGTAATTAAGAAACCGTATCGTTGCTCCTCAGTCTCTCTATGTTGGCCTTCAGGGAGCAGAAGTGCTTTCCTAACCGCAACAAAGAGAACAGTCTATTGTTGGGGTGGCTAAGGTCCATCACGATCTTCCTGGACTTGGTCCAGCACCGCTTGTTATAGATTGAGTGCAGGTCAGGGAGCTCGGTGAGGATGATGATCGCAGCACCGAACCAGCCTGTGATGTTTCCCTTCAGGATGCTCTCTATGGTGCTGGAGTAAAAGTTTCTAAGCATCTTGGACAGCTTGGACCTTAGACAAATAAATACATGTTGCATTATTTCCTGCAATGGAAATAATAGTGGAAATTGGACATTTTGAGAATAAGTGTGCATTTTGAAAATAAGTTATTGTCTGGCCCTGAAGTCTTTGTACATGGAGTTCTCTTCGTGCTTGGTAAGTGAAGGTAAGTTTCCTCCAGGCTCTCCAGTTTCCTTCCACATTCCAAAGACATGCAGATTAGGTTAATCAAAGCAAGCCCTAAAAAGTCTAGAAAGTTGGAACTGGGTTAAAAATCTAATCACATGCTATGAAAACAATGAATGAACTTGATGCCTTAATCATTTACTGTAGACTCTGTATAAAAAAATAGATATATAATTAATTACATATAGTTTATAACCTATTACATATTACTGTGATACAGGTAGGTAGCCTAATTTGTACAACTGCCTCATAAGGTTTAAAAGTCGAGAACAGACATGTAACATCACTCTAAATGATCCCTGAATTTGTTATAAAATGTCCACTTAAGCGTTAAGGAAAAAAAAAAAAAAAGGTAACCAGATATTGCAGAATGTTGTGTTTGTGAGAAGGGTGTACTGATGATGACACACTCAGCCTACACACAGGGAATCAATACAGCAGAATGAATGCCAAAAGATCACATGTTGCTCCATTTATCAGCATACTGTACCATGTGCCTGTAAGCTCTCGTGGCCTCCTTTTGTGGCCAAACTAGATTTCCATTCAAAGATCTGTCATCTTCAGTTTAGGATCTCATACACTTCATCTGTCAGCAGTGCTGGAGCTCAGTGCCTCCTCTTCAGGAACGCATTCTGACAAATAGACTGTGCTAGAAAACAGTACGACTATTTCACTTTAAACCACTCAAAAAGCAACCTCCAGAAATGAGTTCAGAAATAGTGTTTCATTTATCAAAAAGTGTTAGAAAAAATGTGGACACTGCTATCTGGATGCTATTCTATAAGAAACACTTCTACATAGAGTTATAATGAATTTTTAAATACATATACAAACTGTGTGTCAAACCGGGACTTTTTATTGTGCAGAATAACAGAACACAACTCCCTTTATTTCTCTCTATAATCCCCTGATACACTAATGCACTTACCCTAGTGTTTCACTAGCGCTTGGACACCATCAAGGTAGAATGTTTTCTCAGTACGCCAGAGCCACGATCTGACTGTCTGCTCCACGTCTGAAACGCCGGCCTCCCAGGAACTCCTTTAATGGCACATACATGTGGAAATGGCTTGAAGTGAGGTCAGGAGTTTACGAGGGCTGTGGCAATAACTCCCAACCGAGTTCCTGTAATGTGTAAGTGGTGTTGCTGAATGATGGTGTGTACAATCCACACAAACAGATCAGTCTTTTCCCGTAAGTCAGCAATAAGGTAATCCATCGATTTTCAAGGACGAGACTTCCACTTGCTGAATGCTCACGAGAACCCTCAACCCTGGAGGTGCAAGGCAACAGTGCTAACCATCGCGCCACCATGTCCCCTCATAGACGTACAGCCTTCTTTAAAAGCGTTCGCACCGTTTTAATGTTTTACCGCTGTACCGTTACGACAAGTACTGTCGCCTGGTCTAAGAGACTCATCGCCGTACTGTGCGTGAAGTCTTCTGCAAATGTCATTCACCTGAAATCCCATCACGTGTCTTAGTTTGACTTTAACACCCTTTATTCATCAGTGGAATTTTTTTTTACCTTGAAAAATACTGAGATTCTGAGTTCTGAAGAAGTGCATTCAAGAGTATGTAAAATAAAAAAATTATCCAGTAGAGTAGAAAGAAACGTCTGAAAGATATAAAAATAAACAAATTGGGGGAAACACATAAGCCTGAGAATGATATTTAACTTTATAAGAGAAGGAAAAAATGCATTACATTACAAAGAAATGCAATACATTTTAGCAACAAAAAAAAGAATAATTATATAATATTTGTGCTAAAAGCGCTGTACAAATAAAATTAATTAGATTAAATTAAGAACACAGGCACGGTAGATTTGGACCGTACACAGCCCCGGATGTACACAATGTTAGGATGTAATGGACGAAACAATGGAGAGTAGAGTTATGGCAGAGGTTTCTACTTTGAATCGCCATGGCAACATAACACTCTTAACAAAGCTGACTTGCAACACACTCTGTTCCAGGACATCTTAACACACATTGCACCTAAAGCTTTTTTTCCCTTTTTTTATTTGATCTTTTATACTGGGTCAAGAGGTTCTGTTTTAAAGTCGCTGAAGTCCATGGATAAATAGCTTGGCTGTTCCAGGGTGCATATTGTATGTTTCAGCACAGAGCTTCATTAGAATCATCAGAGACTACAGCAAGCAGCCTTTCATTAACTTCCTCGGTTATGTGTCTGAAACACCGGCCTCCCAGGAACCCCTTTAATGGCCCAAACATGTTGAAATGGCTTGAGGCGAGCTCAGGACTGTATTTGAGTTCCTGTAATGTGCAAGTGGTGTTGGTTAATGATTGTGTGTACAGTTCACACAGACAGATGCATCTTTTCTGCATGTTGGCAACAAGTTTCAAGGATTTTTCAAGGATCAGACGTTCCACTCGCTAAATGGTAAGGGGTGCTGCGATGCACCGCGGTCGGGAATCATTATTCACAGACGCCCTGCCTTTTTTAAAACGTGTTTTAAAAGTGTTTAAATGTTTAAATGCGACTAAAAGTCTCATCGTCATCCTGTGATTAAAGTTTTCTGTAAATGTCAATCGCTTTTACGCCTTCATTTACCTGAAATGATTGAAAAAGTCCCGGTTTTACTTGAAAACTCCTCAGAAATATTATTAATGCATTCTTACTGTAGAGGAAAACTCTTCAAATTGCACAAGAAACTAATTTAAAGGCACAAACTCTAGTCAAATAAATCCCAGTCCACTCCATCTCACCTGTAACGTGATGAACAGCATTCGAATAAATATTCAATATGATGCAATAACGTGACCGATCCAAACAACTGCCTCATTGTAACTTCTCCTTCGGTTCCTCACTCACAACTTTACTTTCTTCTGCTTGTCCTATTTAACTTCTCGTCAAATGTGTGTTGAGAGAAATTACACAGAACATTAAGCATCTCTGCTCAGACAGTTAGATTTTTTTGCTAAAGAACAAAATGAGTATAAAAGGTTTTATAAATAGCTACTCCAACGCGTCACCAAACAGCTGTTCTCCAGCAAAAGTCTTGTCTTTATTAAATAATAATAAAATAATGAAATGCAAACACTAATGGATTTGATTAAAAATTTGTTTATTTATCTATTAAATTATATTCTCTTAATTATATTTCATTATATATTACTTAATTATATTACTTATTAATTTGTTATTTTTTCTTATTTTATTTCTAGTAATAGTGTTTAAGTTGTACAAAAGGTCAAGAAGAGCCCATGTCTCTTCTATTAAATAAATCTATTAACTGGCAGTGTACGGTACGTATATTGGCATCATTTATCATTTTTGGCTTCAAACTATCAGGTCAGGATGATGAGGCTCTGGACTCGCCCAGATGAAGACATTTATCTTCTTAAATATAATTACCTTTTAAAATTTGGGCAAAAAGTTTCTCCCCAATCTGGGCAATTTTTTGTAAGTGGTTGAAATGGATACTATAAAAATCTGAACAGCTCAATTTGCAGCAGCTTTCCGAGCCAAGTGCTTTAAACTGAAATCTGTCAATTATGTGACATGTCAATGCTTATTAGCAGATTTTTGATTGATTTTTAATCAAATCTTATCAAACAAGATAAGAAGCATTTGAATATGTAAGTATGTAGTTAAGAAGTAAGAAGTATGTAAATTCTTCAGATAATTTAGTTTTAGGAAAAAGTTCATCATGTACATCATTTTTAGAACATTAGAAACAACAACTGTAGCAATGTGTTAAATATTTAATGAATAAATTAATGTAAAAGTGGGGTGAAATTGTTGGCAAAAGTTTTATTATTATTATTATTATTATTATTATTATTATTGACTGTCACAACCTCCACATTTGTTTAGAAAAAGTAAACTGTGTGGATGAAGGTGATTTCTTTCTAGCCCAGATTTTTCTGTGATATTCTTGGCATTTTGACCTTAACTCTTTATATGACACTCACTGAAATATTTATAAAATTTAAATATTTGTTAATGCAAATATACAGTGTAAACACAATTTTTTTCATTGTTGGCATTATTCTATTGGTCAAGATCGGTGAAGTTACAATACATCTCTTATCTGGGCAACGAACCACATTTGGTAACTTCTGCTGGACGTTTTCTTTTCTTTTTCACATTTGTATCTTTCTACAATTTTATTATGTGTCTGATTTAATAATCTACTTTAAAATAAGAGACTAATGCGCTACTTGCTCAATGTAAACAAAAACCTGCACCAATAGATATTAATTAGAAAAGATAAAGTGAATATTTTGACTGGGATTAGTTCATATTTTCACTTTGGCTGAAATAACAGCGCTGAAGTGGTATAAGTGAATTTTAACATGCTGGAGTGGTTTTAAGACAAAACTTCATCTTTATCCTTTTATCTACTTTTTCCATTTCTCATCTGTGATTCACTCTCCGATTACCGAACAGGGAGTGTATTTGTCTGAGCACCAAAGAAGGACAACTTAGTGTAAACAAGGCGTAAGATACTCAACCTTACAGAATGGAATTTCTTTGTATTAATAAGTTAGACAGAGAGTTCTGCTGTACAGAGAGACACACAGACATGTACGTGGGCTTCAACCTCAAATAATAATAATAATAATAATAATAATAATAATAATAATAATAATATCACTGATTACATTAAAGATCAGCAGATTATTATTAGATTTAACATTTAAACTATTTCTACAGTTTTTTTTCCTTTAGTGACGAGTACTAACGCTAATTTAAACATAAAAATGTTCAAAAATACAAATATACAAAAACTTAAGTATAGAAATCCTGGGAAAGTCATCAAATATGAACCATTTGCTTGATTAAGGGTTAATAACAATAATACAATAATCAAAATCACAGGAAATATTGTTGACAAATGACTGTGTGTTTACGTAGCTACCTACAGGCTGATTCACTCGAAAGAGGCCCCAAATGTTCTGGTGGTTCTGAATGTATCAGCAGGGGGAATAGCAGAATTTTAACGTTGGATGTTTTCCCTCATTTTTCTTCTTAAATCTACTCTGACATGCTTAAATAAATAGGTGACCCAATGGGTTCGCACTATGAAGATGCGCTGCTCATTACTGTACATCCGGCTCCTACTGTACCTTATCGGTCTGACTCAGGGGCAGCCTGGCGTGTTTGAAGCTACACTGAGAAGTATGTTGTTTTGTTCAAGCTGTTTTTTTTTTCCAGAATATTTGGGGCCCATTTTAAAGTAAATCACCCTGTATAAGCTATGAAACTATTAGCAAAATGTAACTAACTGCTAAACTGATCTATTAAAAATAATAATTTTAAATATTCCGCGTTGTCATCGTCCCCCAAATCACAGAATTCTTTCTCACACTGTTTCAGACTAAAGGCTTAACGGATGCATAAGGTTAAACCCCCCGCTTCTCCACAATCACACAATCAGACATGCGGTGTGATCACACTGGGCTGAGGAAGAGCATCTGCAGGTTTGAACACAGATTCTTTGCTGTGAAATGAATGAAAAACAACAGATGAAGGATAATTGTGGCCCAAATGCAATCAAAGCTCATGCTCATCATGAGCACAGTGCAACCCGCAAGAATCATGATATTAGCAAAAAAAAAAAAGAGAAAAAAAAAGAAAAACTTGCTGCCTTGCATACAGAATGTAAGAGTTTTAATTCGGAGTTAAAATTCAAGCAACTAAAAAAATAAATAAATTCAGATAAACTTTCCTTTGACATACTGTATGTAATCAGATAAAAATGCTAGCTACTACAGTTTCATCTGTCTGGGCTAAAACTTGGGAATGGACAATACTTTTCTGATTTGTGTCTTTTAATTATTAAGTTAAAGGAAATCAAATACACACACAGAAATGCACGAGTCCTTTTATTATAAGTGACATAAATTTTCATAAGCTGGCCTGAAAGAGAAATTATTCATGGTTAATGTCCCACGGTGGTGTCCGTGCTGGGCTTCCTATTGACTTCCTGAGAAGGAATAATGATCCTTTTAGTTGCAAAAAAAATAAATAAAAATATCCAATTGTATAGATTTTGCTAATTATTGCTACTAATATTTTTCGCAAAATTCATTCCATACTGTAGGTTAGCAAAGCCATCAACGCTGAGTCGTCTGTATGCTGCTGTCTGTTCATTTTTCATCCAGTGCTGATCATTTACGGTCTGTTATTTATTATATTTATTAGAACAACTGCACTTCTGGTTCGAAACTCATTTCCCTTCACCTGGACTACACTACCCATCAGCCCCTTCTCATAACACAACCTCAATAAACCATCACCTGTTTCAGGTTGGCATTCATTAGCATTCATTAGCACCCTTATTTAAAGCCTGGTTAGTTGTTGTTGGTTTTTTGAGCATTTTGTAAGTTTTTTTTGTTTTTATTTATCTTGAGTTCTTAGTTCATGTTTATTCTTCTGTTGTTTGTTCTGCTGTTAATTCAGCACTTGATTAGCAGTCAGCAGTGTTGATTAAATACTGTAATATGCACTGCAATCAAGGAATGTTCATAAAAGTCTAACAAGACCATCATTAGGTTTGTCCACATGGGTTACCTTTTAGTAGTTCTTCCAGGAGATTCCAGGAGGTTTAAATCCCGGATGATGCTGGAGGCAAGTGGGAGTTGTTTGAGGATGTTACGCCACAACAATGCGTGAGCAAACAGCTCGGAGCAGACACGTGATGACTGGTAGTAGCCTTTATATGGGAGTGCCCTAATGATGGGTAGGAATCGGAAACTACTAAATTAGAGAGAAAATCGGGGAAAAGAAAAAAAAATGGATTTATGTCAATTTAATTAAAAAAAAATATTTTTTTTTTTAAAAACAATGCACAGATCATAGTCTGTATGTTTCTACCTGATCCTGTGTTTTTTGTGGCTTACAGGTTTGTTTTAGAGGAAAATAGTTTAGATCAACTGCTTAGGCAAGTGATGGACCGCTCCACTTTGGGTTTAATTGCATTTCAGTTCATGTACTCGGGCAGCGTAATGAAAACTCATGACCCCTATTGTATTAATTTAAACGAGGGTAGGCGGGTTTCCATCTTCAACAAGTGCACCCACTCACACGGAATTGATCCCCCCCAAGGTCACACTGTGACCTGATGCAGAGCTCACTGGTGATGAATGTCGAGATTGGACTGAGGAGGTTAATGAAAGGCCGTTTGCTGTACATGAAAAAGCCTCTTCGACGATGCTAATGAGGCTCTGAGCTGAAACATATGCACCCTGGGACAGCCGAGCTATTTATCCAAGGACTTCAGCGGCTTTAAAACAGAACCACTTGACTCTGTGAATTTATTAGTCTCCTTGTTTAAGCGTATAAAAGATAAATAAAAAAAAATCTTTGGGTGCAATGTGTGTTGGATCGTGTTGCAAGGCAGCTTTGTTAGGATGGATGTGTTACAGTATGTTGCTATGGAGATTTGATGTAGAAACCTCTGCCATAAATCTTCACCCCACTGATACGCCCATACATACTGATGATGTGTACTGTATATCTGAGGCTGTGTACGGTCCTTACTTTTTTAATTAAATCAAATTCAATTTTATTTGTTCAGCGCTTTTAACAATTAACACTGCAACAAATCAACACACTTCATTACAGTAGATCTAATTTTATTCTTTATTCTTTGATTACGGCTGTGGCATCATTTTGATAACCTTATGCAGTGTAACAACATTCATTTCCGTCTAGCGTCACGTTCCTTTCACTCCAAGATGTTGTAATGATGATGTGAGAGTCTGATCGCTGCGTACGGACCTCTTCAGCACGTCCCAAAGATTCTCACTGGGGTTTTATTGCCCCATAACGTTGCTTAGTCTGGACCTGAGCACCTGAAGGAACACCAGATCATAACACTGCCTCCAGAGGCCTGTACAGTGGACACTATGCATCACTTCATCCTCCTCTCTTCTAACTCTGATTCACGCGTCACTATGGACTCATCACAAAACATGACCTTTTCCCATTGCTCCATAGTCCATTCTTTATGCTCCTAGCAAATAAAGTCTGTTATTCCCTGGTAGTCTCACTGATAAGTGGGTTTTTTAAAGGCTAAACAGCTGTTTGGTCCCAATTCCGTGAGTTTTCTTCACATTGTGTGTATGGAAATGCTCTTACCCTCACAAAACCAGCTACTGTTATTGTTTCTGTTAAGTTTATCACACTTGTTCAGGATATTTTTTCAACCACATTTCCTCCTCGAAGATGAGAGACCACCACTATCCTTCAAGGTTTTAATAAATGCATTTTATTACAGTTCTCAACAATACGTTTTCTATTGAATAAACGTCTTTGCATTAGTTATAAAATGTATTTATTCATTTACTTTTGGCCAGGTTATGTATTTTTGGCTGAGTAACATAAATGATGGTAGAAATGCGAACCTCATGTCATGTAATGATGGATCACATGTTAGTTACTTATTTAACTGTGTAAGGAAAAACTGAAAGAGAGAGAGAGAGAGAGAGAGAGAGAGAGAGAGAGATGAACAAATGTATTGAATGCAGTGAGTTTCCAAGCAGCAGGATGAATCTGTACTTGCCGTAGTTCAATAAAATAAATAGTAGTTTATAGTAAAAAAATAAAGTTGTTTATGTCGCACAATGTATTTGTTTCTCCTCTTATAAAGTCAAATATCATTCTCTGATGTTCACTTAAGCTTTTATTTTCCCCCAGTTTGTTTTATTTTTGTTGTCACTTTTCAATTTTCTGTAAAACTTCATTTATAGGATAAAAAAATTCATCCTAGCAGTTTAGCGTCTATATAAATCAGGAAAAAAACCTACTAAGAAATGAAGTGTGGTTCAGAGACAATGCTTCTAGAGATTTTTTTCTACATTCACTATTCTCTTCTTCTTCTTCTTCTGGCTGCTCCTGTTAGCAGTCACCACAGCGGACCATTTGTCTCCATCTAACTCTGTCTACCACGTCTTCCTTTGTCACTCCAACCTCCTGCATGTCCTCCCTCACCACAACCGTAAACCTCTTTTCCTCCATCTCTAATGTTCTTCTTCTGATATACTCCTCATCCCTCCTCTGCACATGTCCAAACCATCTCAAGCTGTCCCCAAACCGTCCTACCTGCACTGTCCCTCAAATATACGAATTTCTAATTCTGTCCATTCCTGTCGCTCCCAAAGCAAATCACAACATCTTCAGCTCTGCCACCTCCAGCTCTGTCTCTTTGTCAGCTGAAACATCTCCGAACTGCACAACATCGCCCGTCTCACTACTGTCCTGTAAACTTTTCTTTTCATTCGTTGCCGATGCCTTTCTGTCACAGATCTCTCCTGCTACACTTCTCCACCCGCTCCACCCTGCCTTCTCTCTCCTCTTAACTTCTCTACCGCACGCCCCTATTGCTTCGGACAATTCACCATAAATATTTAAACTCCTCTATTTCCTGCCAATTGCAATTACTACATTCACTATATTATTCTTATATTTTACATTTTAATATTAATTTCCCCCCTTTGGGACGAATAAGAGTAGATCTTATCTTCTTCAGGAGTTAGTATATTAGTACTTCTAAAACAATTGATGTGTACAGAGGACCCCCCCATACCCTCCCCCCCCCCCCCCCATATCCACCCCCCCCCCCCCTACGGTCCTGCCCTCACTCCAAGACATTTGCACATGTTTGTGGCATTAAAGGGGTTCCTGGGAGGCCGGCGTTTCAGATGTGAAGTAGGTTTTAAAATCATTGCTTCGGCCTACTGAGATAATCTTGATGGTACACAAGCACTAGTGAAACACTGAGATAAGTGCATTAGTGTATCAGGGGATTATATAGAGAAATAAAGGAAGTTTTTACTTTATAATTATCACATATGATCTAAATTGCATATTTCTACTATTAACAATAAAGTCACAGGTACCTTAAAGTTTTCTTATTTTCACTTGTAGAAACTAAAGTATGACTCATATGATTAATATTGTTTTTTTTTTTTTAACTAGAACAGCATTCAGATTTTTTTTTTACAAGGCTCCCATGCTCTCAAACAAAATGTACTCCCAAGTATTTCTTTTTTATCCACATTTCAGTGACACGGCACATCTGCGTCTCTCTCTCCTGAGGTCGTCGTGTCTTTCAGTGAGTCAGTGCAGCTCTCATGTTCCTTCTGAGTCACCAGCACTTTTCCTCTCTCATAAAAGCCGCGCATAAGACATACAGATCGTATCCGAGCTCCTCGTTGGAGTTTATCACCTTAAAGATGTAATCAATTAAACGAGCTGCGAGAGAAGTTTCACGTCCACACAAAGAAATTAAAGGTGAAGGTTAATGACCAGCAAGGTATTTTATGAATGTTCGTTCTGAACTGAATATTCAGTAAGCACACTGTGTGTGTGTGTGTGTGTGTGTGTGTGTGTGTGTGTGTGTGTGTGTGTGTGTGTGTTTACAAGTTACAGCTTCACCTTGGACTGGAGACTCCTTCTATAATAGCTCTCTAATCAGGTTTCTCTTAAAACATAATGTTAAGTAAAAGTTAATACAACATTTACACAATTAATTTTAGTTTGTGGTTAACGCTAGACATAAATCTGTATTCAGCATACATGCCATGTGCAAGGAAGCAGAAGAAAAATAAATAAAAGTAAATGAGACTATAGCTCTGTCAAACAAAACAGTTTAGATGGTAAAATAAATAATTAATAATAATAATAATAATAATAATAATAATAATAATAATAATAATAATAATAAATAAATAAATAAATAAATAATTCCGGATTTCTGAAGATAACGAGTTCAAGTCACCAAGTAAGTAAGTAAATAAATAAATAAATAAATAATATTAATATTATTAATAAATAAATAAATAAAACATAAATAAATAAATAAATATAGGGAAATAATCCTGGATTTCTGAAGATAACGAGTTCAAGTCACCAATTAAGTAAGTAAGTAAGTAAATAAATAAATAAATAATTAAAATAAACATTTATATGAGGCTAGCATTTTTCATTTTTATTTTTTATATGTTTTTAAGGCAGCATCTTATTTTTTTACTATTAGTGTTGGAAAAATAAACAAGAAAAATCAAAGAACAATAACAACAACAAAGCAACTTTAACATTTAACTTCTAATGAACTTTCTTGTTCCCGAATATTTACTTTGTTTTATATATTTCAATAATTACTATTGAATTAATGTCATTTTTTATCATTCGATTTGTAGACACACATGTAGATTGACAGTGTTGATCTTTACAGTGTTTATGTAGGTACATTACAGACTCGCTCTACAGTGTCTATTGAGTTATATAAAGTCAACACTGGGGATTTTACTGTGTACCTTTATTTCCCCATGTACAACTCTGAGACTTGAAGCATTTCAAATGAATATGTCTATAGAAGTGAATTTTGTTTTTGTAATAATAAAAATAAAATAAAACAAAATAAAATAAAGGTTTTCCATTATGCAAGCTCTGTATTATTACTTGGCTCTTTTCCGAGGCGACGAGAAAACTTGGAGGAGCGGTCTGAATGATCAGTTTATCAATATGTTTAGAACTCAAGGCTATGATCAAGGCTCCTGTAACTGAAATCTTTAGAAACGGATCTCAGGCGAGCTCCACGCAGCAGCACATTGATTTTGGAGTGCATGTGAAGAGCTCAGTTATTGACTGCTCGGACCTGGAGTCAATCCATTAGTGTAATGAGCGAACCTAGCAATCTGTAGGACCTCGACCGTGTTGGTGAGGAGGAAACCGTGGAGAGGAGAAGATTTATGCAAGTTCTATGAGACAGCTGAATAACATTTGGAGACCGTGGTGGGAAGCCTGAAGGCATTTGGGTCCTTGCCGTTACTCGGGAGAAAGTCATTACTGTTCCACATCCCATCCGTGCTCGGGCTTCCGTCTGGCTCGAGACATGAGGGTTTCTGACAGGAGCACCATGGTTTATTCAAATGGTGAAAACTGGTTCCTTTATTGTTTGAAGCTGCTGTAAAAGCCTTGATGTAAATTAAATCATTGTTCAGCATTTTTGTCAGGTTTAAAATGAATAATACCACGCTACAATCTTTGTTCCTATCTGTTATCTTATTAGGAATAGAAGATTTTAGATTGTGCTTTCATACAAAACTAGATGCTAGTTTTCCCGTGAAGACGTGTGTGTCTCCTGCCCACTGAAGACGTGTGTGTCTCCTGCCCACTGAAGACGTGTGTGTCTCCTGCCCACTGAAGACGTGTGTGTCTCCTGCCCACTGAAGACGTGTGTGTCTCCTGCCCACTGAAGACGTGTGTGTCTCCTGCCCACTGAAGACGTGTGTCTCCTACCCACTGAATGAGCTACATTATTGTAATGCTGTACAGGGAATAAGCGATGTCATTAGAAAATGAAAAAAAAACTAGCAGAGTACACACCTACGCTTCCCAACAAAGGTTCTGTGAAGGTTTTGGTTAAATAGTTTAGGAGGATGATGGACAATCCTGACGCGAGGTGATGGATAGTGATCCTTTTGTGTCATCATCACAAGTGGACAGGCAGGTGAAGCCATAGAAATAATCCACAGTGTGTGAGGCGGAGAGCCCTTAAAGCTTTAGCTATAATTAAATAAAAATAAATAAATAAATAAATATATATATGTATATATATATATATATATATATATATATATATATATATATATATATATATATATATATATATATATAGGGCTCAGGATTGTACAGTACAGAGTGACGTATTTTTTAATTCAGCACAAAATATGATGAATTAAATTTTTGTTCATTTTAACCGACTTCCCCAAACACGACAGAGAGAAAAAATAGAAACTGGGTCACAAAAGCAAAGTAACAGCACAAATACACACAATCATGTGTTTCTATGGTTGTTCACTTGTTTCTGTGACCAAATAATTTACAGTAAATATACATTCACATTATACACTGTGTGACTGCGACCAGACCAAACTGTTATCTCTCCTACTCTTCTGCTCTCTCCTCTTCTTTCTCTCTCCTTCTCTCTCTTTCCCTCCCCCTGTCTCTCTCCTGAGCTGCCAGTGATCCAGACCCCCTCTGTCTGACTCGTCCTGGTGTCCCTCTTCTGGTTGGAGATCTCGTCTCATTGACGCCCCGTGTGGTCTGCCTGGGATGCATGTGGTGACTGGGGACGGTTCCACTTTTCCATGAAGACGGTCCTGTCCTCGGCTGATGCAGACAGCTGTTAAAGAAACCAAAATGAAAATCAAACTGGAAAATAAACTCCAAAACACCAGGAACAAAGCAACTAATGGAAACAGATGCAAGACACATGCACACACACACAAAACTGAAAACTAACTGGTGCAAAACTGAAACACCTATGAGGCAGAACTGAACTGTAAACAAAGCAAATGTGAGCAAACAATTTAAACAAAAAAGCAAATAAAATTAAAATAAAAAATAAAAAAAACAGTAATGTCTTAATTGGCTTCAGATACTGGGAAACTTAAAAAAAAACATGATTGTATAGCCTATCATCATGTGAAAGTTGCACAACTAGTAGCAGACCAGCTCCGGCATTTAGCTGAATGGACAAGCTGGAGACAGAACTACACTCTGTTGTGGTACTACAGTGTCTGGTTGTTGTATTACATTGTCTGGTGCTACAATGTCTGGTTGTGGCACTACAGTGTCTGATTGTTGTACTATAGTGTCTGGTTGTGGCACTACAGTGTCTGGTTGTTGTACTATAGTGTCTGGTTGTGGCACTACAGTGTCTGGTTGTGGCACTACAGTGTCTGGTTGTGGTACTTCAGTGTCTGCTTGTTGTACTACGGTGAAAAACTATTATAATACATATTAAAAAGAAATACGAAAGAAAATAAATTTAACTAGTAAAATAAACTGTACAAATAAGGGCATAATAAAAGTATTACAAAATTTAGAAATATAGGAATATGGGGGGGGGGAAGTATATATAAAAATTTTGAAGTGGCAATGGCTGTGCAAATATGCATAAAAAGTGACTTAGGAAAGTGTCATGTGCAATGGTGAGATATATAAATATGTATTGCATGAATGTGTCCATGATTGTCCAGTCAGTGTCAATGTTTAAAAGATATCACTCCTGTGTGGTGTGATTGAGAGACCTTATCACCTGCGGAAAGAAGCTTCTCCTCAGTCTCTCTGTGTTGGCCTTCAGGGAGCGGAATCGCTTCCCAGACCGCAACAGAGAGAACAGTCCATTGTTGGGATGACTGAGGTCCTTCACGATCTTCCTGGCCTTGGTCCAGCACCTCTTGCTGTAGATCGAGTGCAGGTCAGGGAGCTCGGTGCGGATGATGCGCTCAGCTGATCGTCCCACCCCCTGTAGAGCTCGTCTGTCCTGCATGGTGCTGTTCCCGAACCAGGTCGTAATGTTTCCCGTCAGGATGCTCTCTATGGTACAGGAGTAGAAATTCCTGAGCACCTTGGAGGGCAGTCGGAAGTCTCTCAAGCGTCTAAGGTGGTACAGACGCTGCCCGGCCTTTTTCACCACGGTGTTGATGTGACAGGACCATGACAGGTCCTGCGTGATGTGAAACGCCAAGGTATCTGAAGCTGTCCACTCTCTCCACTGGGCTCCTGTTGATCATGGGGGTCTGGTAGTTCCTCTCCTGCTTTGTACTAAAGTCCACTATCAGCTCCTTTGTCTTGCTGATGTTCAGGAGGAGATTGTTCCTCTGGCACCAGTTCTCCAGATTTACAATCTCCTTTAGGTAGGCCGACTCATCATTGTTGGTGATCAGGCCCACCACGACAGTGTCGTCCGCAAACTTGATGATGGCGGTGGAGTTGGTAGTGGCCACGCAGTCGTGGGTGTACAAGGAGTACAGCAGGGGGCTCAGAACACAACCCTGGGGGGCTCCAGTGCTGAGAGTGAGGGAGGCTGAGACATGTCCGCCCATCCTTACTGCCTGTGGTCTGCCAGTCAGAAAATTGGAGATCCACTGACACATGGATGAGCTGAGTCCCAGGTGCTCCAGCATGGTGGTGAGTGTGGAGAGAATTATTAAATTATTAAATTTTTTATTGTTTAATAATTTAATTTAAAATTAAATAAAATTGTTTTAAATGCAGAGTTGTAGTCGATGAAGAACATTTTAACATAATTCCCTTTCCTAGTGTCCAGGTGAGTAAGTGATGTGTGGAGGAGATGAGAGATTGCATCGTCTGTGGAACGGTTCTGGCGGTATGCAAACCGTAGTGAGTCGAGTGGGTCTGGTAGTGAAGAGATGATGAAGTCCTTGACCAGCCGCTCAAAGCACTTCATCACTACCAAGGTGAGGGCTACAGGGCGATAGTCATTGAGAGAAGCAGGATGAGGTTTCTTTGGGACAGGAACAATGATGGACTCTTTACAGCATGTGGGGATCACCGACTGAGATAAAAAGATGTTGAATATCTCAGTGAACACAGGTGCTAGCTGGTCTGCGCAGGCTCTGAGAATATGACCTGAGATGTTGTCTGGTCCTGCTGCTTTCTTGGTGTTCACTCTCTTGAAGGCTTTCTTCACTTCATGCTTGGTGATGATGAAAGTGTTTCTGGTGCTGGCAGTGTCTTCCTGTCTGCAGCCGTTAGCGCCGCTATCATTAGCATTGCTAGCATCTTTAGCTGCATAGAAAGTGTTCAGCTCGTCTGCCAGAGTCGCGTCCGCATTGGTGTTCTACAGTTTTTGGTTGTTGTGTGGCCAGAATCAATATTTCAGAGAGTTTCAAATCAAATGGCATAGTGATACGCGTCTATTGACACAGGTGTATTTGCAGTAATAGCACACAGATCTGGAAGTGGGGTGCCATTCACTAAAGTCAAGATTATTTAAATTGTGTTTCTTCAGTGGTAAACACCCTTACATACAGCTGCTTTACAAGCTGTTGGTTCAAGGTATTTCCACTGCTAAATGCTCACACAGCTCGCTTATGTCATTTACAAACCTTAAAAGCATCTAATTGCTGCAACTGGAGACTCCTTCCATAGGTGTTTTATGGATATTTAAAAAAAAAAATCATTTTATCCCATCCATCAGATTTTTGTTAATCCTTGTAAACAACATATTTGGTTTTTGGACCTGCCATACTGTAATGTTGAGTAACTTTACTGGACCCACAGCTACTCCTCTCATTCCCCATTCAGTCAACACACATAGAGATGTTTAGATGAAAGGGAAATAACAAGAAAAAATGAACTTTTTAAGAACACGAATAGCGAGATTAAAAGTCTGCACACGCTGGCCCGACTCATTGTGATGTTAATATTGACACTAAATCTCTTTCTACGCATCACATACGTCTCTAAATCAAATAAAAAGTAAGATGCATGCAAATGAAGATAAACACCGTGCAGTTTACACCACGCTCACCTTCCCGTCCCCGCAATCTCACGCCTTTTCTGTTAGGTTTGTCGCGTGTCACTGGCTTTTTAATTATAATGATTCTCATCTTGTTCACACAATACACCTTTAGCCATTTGCTTGTTTTTTGCCCCCCTGTGCCTTTGTACTTACTTTTCATCAGAATAAACCTCTTGCATGTGTATGTATATTCACATATAGGATAAATAAAAGCACCTTATACACCTTTTAACCTTATTAAATAAATACATTACAAAAGGAACTAATGTAAAAGAAGTAAGACAAAGAAAATAAAAATTAGGTTTGCTTTCACTAGAGGTTCAAATACATCTTGTTGCTGCTGCTTTGGACCAAATTATATCTAGATGTATAACTGCTGGACTAATAATCTAAGCTTGCTTAAAAAAATTATAGATGTGATTGAAGATACATAAGATACACAGACTGACACCGGGATCAGGTATCAGTCCAGTGCCATGAGATACAGTGTGATGTAAGATTGATGTACATGCTGTAGCTGTGCTAACTCCATTCAATTTAATTTGCTTTACATGAAAATAAAATTCTTAATATACTGTAAATAAATGTAAAAAATGTTTATTATTATTGAGCCAGTGTGGTTCAGCGGTGGCAAGAAAAACACCTTAAACTTAATATTAGAAAAACCTTTTAGACTCAAAAGAAAACTATCGCCATTTGGATGATCCCAGATAGCATGGCTGTACATAAATCCCTTCTACTGTATAACTGTTTGCTCTGGGGTTAAAAGTGTAAGTGTAAAACAGGAAATGTGTTTTAGCTCACATAAAGTTTACGTTTTGGAGGTTATCGAGTGTTCGCTGATGAAGACAAACCTCATTGTGGCAATTTCAGTCTTTAAACCATTCAAACAACTGCAGTCGAAATCCATCAGAGTGAGACTGCTTGTGTCAATGCAATCCAGGCCGTCTTTGTAGCTGTTAAGTCAAACCATCCTCAGTTATCACATAAATCTCTAAGTGGACAATAAAGGGCCGCCCTGATGCTGCTAATGAAACAACCACGGAGGTATAATAGCAGGAGCTGGCATGCATCCAACCGATGCATCGCATTCAGACTTTGACCTCTGAGTTGTGGAACTTGATTGTTTTGCAATTTTTAGCGAGTGTCTAGTACTAATAACCTGCTAATCAGAACAATCACATTTAGGTTACGACTTATAGGTTATGACATAGGCCTACTGAACTGAAGGTCACAGGTTCAAGCCTCCATCACAACCAAGCTGAACCTGTTGCACCCCTGAGCAAAGTCCAAAACCCAAATGAATAGAAATGTAAGTTGCATGTAAGTTGAAATGTAAACTTTTTGGTGTTTACCAATTGCAATAAATGTAAAGATACTGTAACGTAAATACTGGGTCTATTTGTGCGAGAAAATAGTAAATATTTTAGTAACTCTATATTTATTTCAATTTCTTGTTTGTTCACGAATCCCATGAGTGGACATGGTGAGCCTTGGGTGTCCATGATCCGGTCACCAGTTCACTGGAGTATAATTGATAATCAGTGTTAATGTGTTAATATTGTCTGGTGTTAATGTTACAGCTGATCAGTGTTTTTATGTATACAGTATAAACGTCTATGATGTTTTTATAATTTCCCCATATAATCTAATAAATTGGAAACATTATTGGAGATATTATAAAAGTAAGTGAAATGAAAAATGATGTAATGTAAAAAAAAATATATATATAACAAAAATAACAATAGAAAAACAAATATTCTTCTATATTTCCACTTTACTACACCTACGTTTTATGTAGCAAACTCAGAACACCAAGCTTCTGCTATTACAGAGACAAACAACTATTAAACAGCAGGCTGCTGCAGGAGTAACACCATTACATGGAACATTTTTATCACAAAATGGCAATAATGGAAGCGAGTTGCCAGCAGAAAAAAAATCACGAATACTACTTATCACTTTTTCAATGGACTGAAACTTAAAGCGATCAAGTCTGTCCTGAGCACCTCAATAACTGTTTTTTTGTATTTTTCGCTAAGTAACGAGCTGAACAATAAAGTCAAAGGCAGTTATGAGTAGAAACATTTTCTCCTTCATGAACCTGTTCTCCTCAACAGCCAGGAAGAGTGCGGAAATAAAATAATCAACAACCCCTCTATCCCCATAACTCTACGCAATATGTTGTTTCCCCTATGTGCACTATTATGTGCAATATTCTTCTTTTTTTACTTGCAGTGCCATGGTTTTATAGAAAGTCCACTTCTGTACATAGCACATGTGTGTTATGTGTTATATTACCCCTGACCTTTATCTATTATTTATTATAGCATTCCCCACACTACTGTTGTGTTGCAGATGGTGATTGTGCAAAAGGTGTTTTCGTACAGCAGTCGTGCTGCAAACCACATGTTTATGCAATGGTCATACATTATTTTTCTATAATGAGGCTCATTCACGAGGACCTTTGATATTTAGCCATAAATAACTCTTTACAAATAGCTGTGCTATAAGAGGAATAACAAGTTTAGTATAAAAAGACAATCAGTTTCAGCCCAGCTTCATCACAACATGCTATCACTCATTACCGTAAACAAGCACAGCGATTCTGATTCCACCACTTAAACAGGATATCTCACTTCGGGTTCATAAAATCACGCCGTTCTTTTTAATGCCAATAAGCCTAGCGAGCGTGCTGCTCATGCAACTGATTTGTAACCAGAACAAAGATTTGAAAAGATGGTTTTATATTTTATTTTCACTGCAGTAGAATCACAAATCAGTTGAAGCGAGTGAGTCATTTATTCGTAGCACAAAGTTCAGAAGATACGGCATGTAAACGCTCATTTAAAATGCGCTTGAACGTGAAAAGAAAGTGTAGTTTACTACAAGGAAATAGAAGGCGGTGATGGTTTACTGAATAAATCATTCACTCACTAAGATTCCTTGTTATCTCTTAAACTGAATCTAAATTTCACACCTCAAGCTTACACAGTCCCAGTGGCATTAGATTGCCTTTTAATGAAACTAGACTGCATTTTATTCCACCCAATTTTACCCCCATTAATATGATAATGAGCAGCCACAATTTTACATTTAATCGTCGTTCATTGCCCGTAGATTTGCAACGCAATCGTGGCTCAATCAGGGTCGAGACTCCGGGCTGCTAACTGGAGAATTTTCTAGTTCCTAGTTCTGAGCCCTAAAGCAAGGCACATAACCCTTAACTGCTTAATTCAGTTGTAAGCTGCTTTCTATTAAAAAAAAAAAAAATGTCCCGGATGTATTAAGAAAAAAAAAATCATGGATCTATATACCCTCTTAATAAATCCTATTGCCTTTTACATCGTCCTATTTTTTATTATAACTAAAACCCGATTGATTTAACTAACATTAAATATTTCCAGTGATATTAAACAGTAAACTGGATATTGCAATTTTTCAATTTTTCCATGTGCAAGAGGCATACAGTAAATATAATGCATTTGCAGATGTTCTTATTTGTTCAAACACATCTGTCCATTCAGAAGTTCTCTTTTTGTTCGAAAATGCTATAAAAGCCTCTGTAGAAACAAACAATAAAAGCACATACTTCTGTCCAACTTACACACAATGTGCTCAAATGAATATATTCCTACACTCAATCATTACACAATGGACCACAAAATAAAAAATATAGCTATCAGTATGAACTTATTCAACCTTCATTTGTGTGGTGCACCTGTGCCATTTGCTGAATTTTACATAATGAGAGCGTATGCTGAAAAAGAGAAGCACATCGCATCAAAACAGGAATTCTTTTCCCCATAGCTGATTTTGAAAGAGATAAAAAAAACTTAATGCACTCTGCAATTCAGAAGCTTTGTATTATTATTATTATTTTTTTTAATTATTATTTTTTTATATTATTGTTCAGGCCTTTCCACGTCCATGAACAACTATTTATATTCAATACCTTAAATACACTATATTGCCAAAAGTATTGGCTGCCTTCGCATGCATATGAATTTGAGTAACATCTGATTCTTAACCAATAGGTTTTAATATGATGTTGGCCCCGCCCCCTTTGCACCTTCAACTCCAGTCCAGTTAAGTTCTTCCTCACCAAACATCGCTCATTCTTGTCTTTATGGATCTTGCTTTGTCCACTGGTGCTCAGTCATGTTGGACCCACAACATTGGGGGCATGAAATTGTTGAAAAATGTCTTAGTATTCTGTACCATGGATGATGAGCATGGATGAGCAAGTTTGGTGTGGAAGAACTTGACTGGCCTGCACAGAGTCCTGACCTCAACCTGATAGAACACCTTTGGGATGAATTAGGGCGGAGACTGTGAGCCACGCCTTCTCGTCCAACATCAGTATCTGACCTCACAAATGTGCTTCTGGAAGAACGGTCAAAAATTCCCATAAACACACTCCTAAACCTTGTGTAACATTATATTAAACCCTATGGATTAAATATTGGATGTCACTCAAGTTTATATGCATGTGAAGACAGGTGAGCCAATACTTTTGTGAATTGTGCAGTGTGAATTCAAACTCTCATTATTGTTCAGTTCTTGCATTGTATTGTTTATAGCATTATATTACCAAAAACACAGTGGACAGATTTAGTCGAAAACTCCTCGATCGGGAACTGAAAAGAAGAGCATGCAGGCAGGAACTTCGTCAGCATCCTCATCCTGAGTGCGCTGTCAATCAGTCATTCACACAGCAAGAGTGGTGGAAAGCAACGCTGACGTTATTTATCTGACATTTAACTGACATTAAAGATTTCCAGTGATATTAAACAGGCTACTGGATATTGCAATTTTCCTCGAAAATCTCTAACTACTGTAGGTCTACTTCATGTAAGCATTCCAGCAGAATTTTTTTTAACTGTCTTTAGCTGGGACTGGTTTTTTGTTCAGAACATTAAAAAATATGATGATAAACTGTTGGCGATGTGTGGGACGAGAGTTCATATGTGGACCTCATCAATGAAGACACTGCATATGATCTCGCTTTACGAAAAAACATGTACTCCACGCTTGAGAATAGCAACTCAACAATGGCATCTTTAACAGATGGACAAGAACAGATGGCCGATTTGTAGAGAGTTTAACACAGGTACATCGACGAATCATAATTATGCAAGCAATTACTATTAGCACTCACTCACTCGTTGTCTATACCACTTTATTCTGCGGCCTATCCCAGGAGACTCAGTGCACGGGGCGGGGCACACCCTGGACGGGCCGCCAATCCATCACAGGCTGCTATTAAGAATATAAAGCTCTTATAAATCACAAAAAAAATAAAAGCTTTTCTTTGCGTGACACAGTGGAGCGTTTCATCTTCGCATGAGATGTGCATTAAGTGTTACTTAAAAGAATTTAAAGAGAAAAGATTCCTGCTGTGTGCTAAGATGGTGATGAAGAACAAATAAATTTGCGTCTTTGATGTCACCGGCACGGCATTAAGTGCAGCTAATGACTTTTAATGTAAATAAGCAAAAACTAATATAAACTAAACACAGAGTATAAACAAATAAACAGTAAACAGCGACCAAAATAAAGAAGAAAAACAAACAACAATGGAAACGTCAAATGTAACATAATAGATGCAAGATTAGCGCCTGTGCAAAACCAAGAACTTAAATAATATAACTGTTACAGCAAAACCAACTGTGAATCAACTGTGAAGCGACTGGAGATGTTTCATTTCTTTGCACATGAAGGTCTCTGGCTGCTGCTACCATGGCCACGTACGGTATGTTCTGCTTGGATGTGTGTAGTGACTGGGGACGGTTCCACTTGATGATCTTGAAGATGCTCTTGGACTCGGCTGATGCAGGCAGGTTTCCCTGTTAAGTCTACACAGTTGTTTTTCTTTCTTTTTTTTTTATTTATATGAATATTTTTTGTGAAACTACTTTCTAACAATGACCACCATTAAAAGTGCCATACAAATAAAATTGAATAAAGTTGAAATAAAGAGAATATCAAAATAAAAGGGCCAAAAAACAAAATAAATACACACCTCGCCAGTGCTTCAGACATCAAACTGTTCATCTCGGTTTTTAGATATGTCAGGTATAAAAACAATTGTCTAAAATGAAATAAAATTCTGTTCATCATATCGCTTATTCTGTGTTGAAAATAGGATGTATCACTTTATCCTGTACAATCCTTAACCTTATATACAGTATGTTTAATAAAACAAATAATGGCTAAAATGCTCTGAGCTTAAAGGGCTACAAACTCGTAAAAGCCGGATGACATTTAATTAAGATTATGATCCTTTATGATCCCTGCAATATTATCATTAGGCCTCATCTGTTAGGGTGGGTATAAAAAGCTATCGAAGCTATTTATTTATTTAATTATTATTATTATTGTTATTATTATTGTTATTACATTTTTTTTGCATACTGTATTACTTTAGTCTACACTACAATGAAGACAGAATAAAACAGTGATGGTGATTAACAATCAAACGTATCTTTAATTTTTGATAAATAAATATCCTGCAAATTGCACCCAATGAACACCAAAATTAAGATTGCAGTAACAGGCAGATTAAAGAAGGTACTAAAGTCCCTGAAGCTCCCCTGCAGGATCGCTTGGCCTAAACTCCATGATCCAGTAGGACAACCTGTGAGAACCTCAGAGTGGACTGGATGAAGACATGGTGAAGATACAAAGAAAACAGACCACATGTTGGTTTTGGGAACGTCTGAAGTTCATAGCTGGAGATGAAGAACTCCGGACTGAACCCACCAGGAAGAGAAGAAAGAAAACTGATTGAATTAAATTAAAAGTAATAATATGATGAAAATGTGAAAGATGTAATATGTTTATTTTTGGTTATTTATTGCGTATATTGAAGTCATTTAAAGCCTGAGAAACCGTAGCAAATCTAAAAGGATATTCTGATGTATCCTGGGTTAAACACAGCAAAAGAACAAAATCCAAGTCCACACTTTTCAGCACTCACCTTAATGACTGTCTGAGTGGAAAAAAAAAATGAGTTTATTCAAAGATTAATAGACTAGAGAACTGTAATGCTGTTACTATTAATAATAATGTACAAATGCTTTATCTGAGGAATACAATTAAACGTGAAAAATTTGATCAAAGTAAGTTCACCAATTTTTCTTAAATAAATTCAGGTCTGCTGTATGTTTTTACTTGATTTTACTTTCATCCAGGGATGGACGGCACACCGGGCATTTTCATGGATTAGGCGTGTTGTGTTTAAGGGCCCTAATACCTGCACACTTGGTGTGAAACACATAAGGTGTCAGGGCCAAAGACAAAGAACAAAGACAAGTGCGCGTTTGAGTTCAAAGACAAAGACAAAGGCAAAGGCCCGGCCCGAGTGTACATGAGAAGCCAGCGAGAAAGAGAGACAGAGAGCAGCACGCAATCAGTCAAGTGGAAAAGCACATAGATTAACACATAAATCCTCCGTAATCCGAGAGGATAGAGAAAGTTTTATTTTTATTTTCGTGTTTCCTGTCAGCACTCTCTCTTAGTGTTTTGTTTTCAGTTTTCTTTAGTTTCTTTTTAGTTCCCAATTAATAATCCCATGAGAAGGTCTTCCTGTCTCATCAGCACTCTCAAGAAACCCTATTTTACTGACCCCCTCAGAAGCTCTGTGTAAGAGCTCTTATAAATATTATTACAGCTCATGTTGTCGCTCTCTGACCCACACCACATAACAATTATTATTAGTATTATTATTATTATTATTATTATTATTATTGCCAAGGACTAGCCTATCATGCAGGGACAGCGGCCCTTTGATTCATTTTATTTACTGACAGCATGATCCCAATGATCTCAAAATGATGGAGCAATAAAATATCTTTCTGCACCCCCACTCCTTCTTCTTCTCCATCTCTCATGTCGAAATAGATGAACCTAAGTGGAAAGGTAGTGCGGAGAAGCTACATGAGAAAAGGTTTGCTACCAAATGTACAAACAGTTCAGACATGTTTGCTCTCGGGCCAGAGAGACAGGGAGGACATGGAGGAAAAGGGGGGGGGGGGTTGGGGCGGGGGTCTGTCGGTCAGGATAATGATAGCAGGGACTCACAGGGAGGGAAGAGGGAGGTAGGCCATCATCATGGGTGTATGTGTGTGTGTGTGTGTTGAACGCCAGTGTGTATATACAGTGCATTGTAATAGTTTAGACTATTATGGAAAAGGTTTTTTTTCTTTTTCCATAATTTAATTTAAAAAGTGAAACTCATATATTCTAGATTCGTTACACATGGACTAAAATATTTCAAGTCCTTTTTGTTTAAATTTTGACAATTTTATGGTTTATAGCTCATGAAATTTAAAAATCCAGTATCTCAATATATTACAATCTTTCCCAGAATCAATCACAAAAAGGAATTAGAGAAAGTGCTGAACGCATAAATGGAAAAACAAAAATACTTTTTACATTTCTGTTTTTTTTTTTTTTTTTTTTTGAGATTGAGACTAGGATTGTTTTTAGATTTTAATACTCATGAACTACAGGCTGTAATTATCACAGTCATCATCATCATCATCATCATCATTATAAAAAAAGTCTTGAAATACTTCACTTTGTGTGTAATGCGTTTACAATGTATGAGTGTTTCATCTTCTGAATGAAATTAGAATAAAATAAAAACAACAACAAAAAAATAAACCTCACCACAATATTATAATATTGTGAGATGTGCTGTCTATGACTCTGTTTAACTGGACCGGTTCTGGGTTGTAGTGGTTGATTTTTCCTCCCAGTCCAGCCCTGCTTACAGCCCACTGGTTAGTTAAACACCCAGAAGGGCAACGACAGCAGCATCCAGTGCCATCTGCTGCAATACAAGTAAATCTAAGAGCTATATAACGTTAGCAATCTCATCAGATGTACAGGAGAAACAGGGCTAATGCAGGTTCTGACCTGGACAACTTAGAAGATCGTTTAAAGCACAATGGTAAGTAATGGTAAGACACGCCCATCACTCTGGAATAGGGTCAGTCTGGACTCATCAGGTCACATGACCTTTATGTCTTTATTCTCACTAGCAAACTGAAACCTTTTTTCTGATGAGTCTCACTAACAAGTGCTTTTCTTATGGACACACAGTTGTTTAGTCCCACAGTTGTTTAGAATTCCCACAGAAACACTCCAACATCTTGTGGACGGCCTTCCAAGAAGAGTTGAAGCTCTTATAACTGGAAAAGGGGACTGACTTCATATTGAAGTGTGTGTGTGTGTGTTTGGATATAATGCTATTGCAGGTCTGGTTGAATATTTTAGTCCATATAGTGTACAGTATATGCTCTGCTCGGAAAAAATCTGAACCCTAACTGGAAATTATCTAACTTTATCTCTTTTTTTTTTTGTATTGCACGGCAACAGTGTCTAAAAAAATAAATAAACTGGTTACGTCCATCTGAGTCTAGATTAAAAAGGTTTTGTCATTTATTCATCAAAGGATTTTTGGTATAAAATAAACACAAAACCTGATTCTCTTTTCCACTCAGTAATGATCATTTTGTATCTATAAAAAAAGTAAAAGATTGTAAATCAATGATTTTTTGCATAAAATAAGAAGAGAGTCTGATTTTCTTTTCCACTCAGTAATGATTTTTTTGTATAAAAACGTAGATGATTGTAAACGAATGATTTTTTTGCATCATTCTCCACTCAGTAGAAATAATTCAGGATTGTAGGGGTGAACACAGCATTGCCTGCCTACAAAGCCCAAAGTAAACCAGCTCCTACCTAAAGCACTTATCGTACCCCACACTGCACCACGCTTTGTCTGATCCTCCAGCACTGCTCGACCGCTCGCACCATCGTTCAGTGTACAAAAAATGCACTCATAAATGCTTTTCTATTTATTTCAATTCAATTCGATTTGTATAGCATTTCTAACAATCGTCATTGTCACAAAGCAACGAACAGAATTATATATATATATATGAAAATTAATTGTAAAAAATTAAGGAAATATAGATTATAGTTGACTGATGAACAAGCCGAGAGTGATGGTGACAAGAAAAAAAACTCCCTTAGATGACAAAAGAAAGCAACCATGAGAGGAAGCAGACTCAACAGGGAACCCCTCCTCATCTGGGTGATATCAGACTGCAAATCAGTCCCTGATATATCTGTGTGCTGTGAGGCTGAAAGTTTAATATAATGAAAAAGGTGTTTATGTTAATACAGAGCCCATGTTTGTTGTTTAAGGCTTGGGTCTAAAACTGTTCAGGGAAATTTTCACAAGTCACAAGTCATCACAGGAAAACTACCTGCATCAATCAAGTCCAAGAACATCCTCATGGTCGTCAAGTGGAACCGTCCCCAGTCACCAAGCAGCCCAAGCAGACTACATGGGGCCTATCCTCAGCAGCAAGCCAGAGACCTCCATGCAACAAGAACCCGAGTGGGGCACCAGGATGAGTCTGACGGGTCTGGAGATCAGAGGGAGTCGAGTTGGAAACTCAGGAGTGTCATGTGTAAATTATCAGAGAGAGAGAGAGAGAACAGTTAGGTATGCTACTGTATAACACTCACATAAGGTGTGAGCGGGGACTCTGGCAGGACTGACTACGACACCATAACTAAAAGGCTTTTCTCTTTTCTGACACTTAAGTAGGTGAATTATCTTGTTTCTTTGCTTGCATAAAAGAAATACACTATACTACCTCTTCAACAGGCTTTTAGACTGATAGTACACATACATAGTCCATGACCTTGTGCACCAGTATAAACAGGTATTTATTGCTAGAGACTTGAGAACACTTCTGTAAATCGCTCAGGTCCTGGTCTGCAAAAAATATGAACTAATTCTGACATCTATTACCATTTTAAAGCTTCAGTTATAAAATAATAATTGAAAGTGGTCATGTTTTGCCATGTTTTGTTGCATACCAATTAATTAGAATTGTATATATTATTATATATTATAATGAATTTAATGTGAATAGAATAAAGGCACTATATTCTATTCTATGCAAAGTCTTTACTGGTGCTGTTTTCACTGTTTTTTTTTATCATTATAAAAGAAGCCATATTGTCAGATTTGCTAATTCAACAAGAGTGAATAAAAAATAATAGGAGAAACATAGACATTCTGTATTCTTTCTAGTCTCTATGGTCTGATAAGTTATCGTCAGCTGAATAAATCACATTAATGCTACAAAAGCTGCAAAGGCCATTGTTTAGAAATGTAGACTAAGCAGTTCAGTCCTCATTCAGACCAAACCTGCCAAATTGATCATTCTTTGATAATACAAACACTGTAATAGTTAGCTTCTTACAAATAGCTGGATAAAGTGAGACAAATGTATGTAGATTCTGGGACGTGGAGTGTAGTGACCATGTGGATGAACACAGCTTGGAGTCAAGGGATAATAAAATATCTAGAGCCGTTAAAGGAGGAAGTAGACAGAAAGGAACAAAGAAGTTGATGAGTTTAAGTGTATCCAGGTTAGTGTAAATAGTCATTGCTCTACGTTTATTTGAAGGAAGCAGATCACACATTCTGTGTTAAGATTGGTTACAATGTTTTACTCTGTTGTATGGTTGGTTAGAATCCTGGCTAAAATTTTTGCACATTTGCGACAAAAAATATTAATTATTAAATCTTAGTGGCAATATAACTCTAAAACACATTCATGCATTTTGTATCGCTAAGTCAAAAGGCATCATAATATATATATTTTTTTTAATAAGTTTAGATGAGGTTAGGTAAGTTACGTCTCTTTGTTTAGCAATTTCTGCTACATTGTAATTAAGCAAGAGTGAAAGTAGGCGGGTACAGTCAGGTACTGTGTAACACTAAAACATTCAGTGGTCATACACAGTATCGTAAAGAGCCTGACAAAACCCACATTCACAACCAGTCACAGAAGCACTTTCAGCAACAACACACATCTGATAGCGTTATGTCGTCTTAAACAACACGCCGTCTCTGCACTAATCACTTCTAAGTCGTTCTGCCATTCTGCTCACGACTAATGCTTAGCTACAAGGCTAACTAGCTTTTAACACAAGGCTGAATCCCAAATCCCGCTTTAACCCCTGATCAAGGGCACTACTTGCTGTGTGGAACAAGGGATTGTAAACCCTACATAGTGCACTAGTTTTCCATTTAACACTACTTGTGATTCGACTCAAGAGCAGTTAGTTAGCTGAGAATATTCTAAAGGATAAAACAAAGATGAATAAAGGGAAAGTTATGAAACTTTACAGGACTGTCCATAATTTGTTCTCTTCTCTTCACCGTTTGGCTCCATGGTACTGGTAAATACTGAAACTAATTTCACCCTGTTATTGGGTATAAGGATTCAGGCTCATCAAAGTTGGATAGATCTTCATCGTGCATGAAATGCCAGCAAGTCTTCGGCAGGTTTTGTTGTGTTTTTAAGCAAACATCATGAATACAATGAATATAAATTATTAAATATCAGTGTAAGTCTTTTTAGATTTAGAGAAAGCGTATGACAGGGTGCCAAGAGAGGAGCTGTGGTATTGTATGAGGAAGTCTGGAGTGGCAGAGAAGTATGTTAGAGTGGTGCAGGACATGTATGAGAGCTGTAAGACAGTGGTAAGATGTGCTGTAGGTGTGACAGAAGAGTTTAAGGTGGAGGTGGGTCTGCATCAAGGATCGGCTCTAAGCCCCTTTTTGTTTGCTCTGGTGATGGACAGGATGACAGATGAGGTAAGACAGGAGTCCCCATGGACTATGATGTTTGCAGATGACATTGTGCTCTGTAGCGAGAGCAGGGAACAGGTGGAGGAAAATTTGGAGAGGTGGAGGTATGCTCTGGAAAGCAGAGGAATGAAGGTTAGCCGCAGCAAGACGGAATACATGTGTGTAAATGAGAGGAACTCAGGAGGATCGGTGAGGCTACAGGGAGCAGAGGTAAAGAAGGTGCAGGATTTTAAGTACTTGGGGTCAACGGTCCAGAGCAACGGAGAGTGTGGAAAGGAGGTGAAGAGGCGGGTACAGGCAGGTTGGAATGGGTAGAGAAAAGTGTCAGGTGTGTTGTGCGATAAAAGAGTATCAGCGAGAATGAAAGGAAAGGTGTACAGGACAGTGGTGAGACCAGCGATGCTCTACGGCTTAGAGACAGTGGCGATGAAGAAAAGACAGGAGGCAGAGTTGGAGGTAGCAGAGCTGAAGATGTTGAGGTTCTCTTTGGGAGTGACAAGGATGGATAGGATTAAGAATGAGTTTATCAGAGGGACAACCCACGTTAGATGTTTTGGAGATAAAGTCAGAGAGGCCAGATTGAGGTGGTTTGGGCATGTTCAGAGGAGAGATTGTGAATATATCGGTAGAAGGATGCTGAGGTTGGAACTGCCAGGCAGGAGGTCTAGAGGAAGACCAAAGAGGAGATTTATGGATGCAGTAAGAGAGGACATGAAGTTAGTTGGTGTGAGAGAAGAGGATGCAGAGGATAGGGTTAGATGGAGGCAGATGATTCGCTGTGGCGACCCCTGAAAGGGAACAGCCGAAAGACAAAGAAGAAGAAGTGTAAGTCTAAAACCTTTTATGTATGATTGTAGTTATTTTAAATTTTCAATGTTATTATTTATGAAGATTGTTTTAAATAAGTTTTGTGCGCTCTTTCAATAAACCAATATTTTTTTCCTTTCCATGTTTTGTCTCCATACAAATCTTTAGTCTTTCTTTCTTTCCTTCTTTCTTTTTTTTTTTACTAGAGTAAATATTCAAACCCATGCATCTTTAAAGGTGTCTGATTTGCCTGTTTCCATTTTGAATTATGACCCCTTTTAGGTTTATTAACTGGGTGCAAGGATGTACACAATGCATTGTGTTGCTGTAATGATACGGTCATTGATTCCTGCTTGTTCAATGCAGGACTGTGGTGAAACACATTAAATGCCAACGTTTGAAAATGAGGCAATAACTGTGTTCAATGATCTGTTGATTAGTTTGTTGCCTCAAATAAACAAAAAATGTGAAACTTTTAACTAGCAAACTACCTACTGCTTTTACAGTACACAGAAGTGTTGTGAATATTTGTCATTGGTTTACGACTGTTTCCCATATGAAGTTCTAAAATTACATTTGATGAACCACATTATTCCTTCAGCTTTAAATCTGTGGTGTGGCACAAAGTTTCTTAGTACTGGACTTCAAGCCCAGATAACGTGAGGCTGCCACAGGATGGCACACTGACAGGAACAACAACACTATAGTTTACACAGACAAAAAAAAATGGCCTGAGTTCTGTCACCTTGTTGGTAAGTGAGCTCACAGGAAGTCTACAGTAACTTCAATCAGAGCATCAAAGCATCTCACGACACCTCAAGCTTTTAGGTGGATGGGCTACAACCACATTACCAGGTGGTGGGAAGAAGACCACATCAGGTAACTCTTCTGTCAGCCAGGAACAGGAATCCGATGTTGGCATGGAACCAGGAATCTCACTTACTGTACCCTGGACACTTTTCTTATCTTTAACCACAATAGTTTTAGGTGATAGGACTAAATTATATCTTCTCCTTAGGGTAATAATGTAGAATAAAAAATTTAAATGAAATTATCTTATCAGTTATCGACCTCCCTAATAGCTGAACCTCTGAATTTAAGCTGAATTTAGGAGATACTTTTCTTAACTTAACTTACTTTAAGTCTACTGTGGCTCCATGTGCAAAACCTGCTGTTTTTAGAGATGTTACATAATGGTCATCTGAGTGTTCATCAAGTTTCATGTAATACAATTTCTACAGTCTTTCTGATCTACGGTGAAAGCCTATCATGAGCAGGTTTACAAGTCTGGCCATTTATGGTCCATCACTACACCACAATAAAGTGTCATTCACCCTTTGTCAGGGCAGAAAATAAGGTTATGGCCATCTATATCTCTTCTTTTCACAGGCTTATTAGTGGAGAAGAAAGATGTCATGCTGTGATTTATAGCTAAGGTCAGTGCATTTTCAGATAGAAAAAGTCATTTTTAGCAAGACAATCTGGATTATTTTGGAGCTGGATTTATATTGCACACATCCACATTTGTGTCAGTAAGAGGATAAACGGAAAATGATGTTTAGCACCTTTAGGGGAAATTACTGATATACGGTCATGTCATGTTGTTATGGCCTGAATAACTCTCCATCCTTTTATCAATTGTAGACAAATTCACACGTTCATTACGGTCACCCACACTCTCACACCCTGACACCTCCGAGGTGTGAGGAAAGACTGTTCCTTTTCACAGAAAGACTATGATATGCAGGAACATTTAGAGGTCACAGCACTAACACTCACTCAAAGGAGGATATGAATCGATGTTTTTCACCACCTGTATAATGGTAATCAGGGTCACAAGACCCAAGTAAAAAACCCTACTGGATGGTCTAATGACACACAATATGTCAAAAATTGAACATCACTTTATAATGACAACATTTATCCAGTCTAGTACCCGAGTAAGAATGATAAGCTTATTTAGCACACACATTTGGCATGGTGTGGCAAAGAGGTGCAATGTGTAAAAACAAGGCAATGTTTCTATCTAGACTGATGATGATCTAGGCCACTTTTCTGATCAACGAAAATAATTAATATGCCAGTAAACCAGCACTTTTTTCCTCAAAGTGGACGTGGCTTTATATGTCACTCAACAGAGCCAATCAATGTGATAGTTTATCGTGTATAGACAATGAGTGCGAATACTGTAATTGGAATCAAAAGCATATACAGCATGGCTTTCTCCAAGAAAAGGAAAGTAGACTATGAAAATTACTCACTTACTCACTCATCTTCTATGCCGCTTTATCCTGTATTCAAGGTCACGGGGACCTGGAGCCTATCCCAGGAGGCTTAGGGCACTGGCCGAGACAGGGTGCCAATCCATCGCAGGGCACACACACACATACACACAACGGGCAGTTTGGGAACGCCAATTAGCCTAATCTTCACTGTCATTGGACTGTGGGAGGAAACCGGAGTACCCGGAGGAAACTCGCCAAACACGGGGAGAACATGCAAACCCCATGCACATAGAGCCAGGAATGAAGCATGGCTGGGAAATGAACCCGGACCCTGGAGGTGCAAGGCGACAGTGCTAGAGAGCTGAGAGCCCGGTATGACAGAGCAACCAGAATCCTTTCACATGCATTTACAGCCCACCAGCGATAAACTAAAGATTGACTAAAAAATGTTGTTTGTATTCTGTACAAATACAGGGAAATATACACGGTCATCAATGTTCAAACCGTCTACATGTTTAAAGTAGTTACTTAAAACTTGACGATAAAATTATTGAAATGCTATGACCTTTTTTAATTGCTTTTTTTTTATTTTTAAGATGTACCATCATTGCATGTCTAGCGAATTGAATCCTAATACAATCATTTTGGACCTCAGCTCAAAGAAATGTTTATTGACTGGACCTTTTTAAATTTTAATTCAGTGCCACTGGTCTAGGCTTTGTGAACACTTAGCATTAGCATCTGTTTCAGGATGAAAGCTAAAGGAATGTTTCATCTTTCAATTCATGCTATACCACATCAGAAAAAAAATAGCAGTAGGGTCTGTACCGTATAATGATGAGACTTTGGACAACTCAGCATTCTGGGAGAGGAACCTGGTCAAATGCAACACATTAGGGAAACTTACTCAAATAAAGGCATCAAGTATGGATATTAAATAACTATACTCCAATCACAAGCGGTCACTGGAGATCCATTTTCAGACACATGAAAACTGCAGAACGTCACGACTATCCACTTGTAAGCGCATCACTTGAGAATTACATAAATATCAGCTCTAAAATCAGTTTGGTTATGAAGTTGATCAAGGACCAGATAATTAATATCACCACCTGAGCATTGTCTAATTTCACTGAAGAGCTTTCTCTTATATTTCTCTTTGTCGTGGTTATGCTTGCTTTCATGGTGGCATTAAACATTACATTTAAATAGTAATAATAATAATAATAATAATAATAATAAAATGCCTTTGATCTTGCAGCTCCTCTACAATATTTTTTAAGTGCTTGCTTTTGTCTATAAAAATTCTGTGCCTGGTCAGTGTTCGGATGACAGACTGCAGTTTGAGCTAATCAGGGCTAACAAACTCGGAAGAACGAGCAGTCCCAATAAAAGACACAGAAAAGTGAAGATTTTCATTATGGTGCTTTTTATCAAAGAGTTTCCGTGAAATGTTTATACAGAGCTGACATAATCTGGTGCACATAGTTTGAACACCGGAGAACAAATGAAACACCATTTTGAATCACTTTGTAATTATTGTTACCGTCCAAATTATGTGTAAAGTGTTAGATTTGACATTTTCTCAATTTCACAAAACCTGTTTTTATGTTAATTTTTTTTTTTTTTAGCACCTCCTATTCTGGATTGCCAAAATGGATCATCCATCTATGTACAACGCTGTGCAAAAGTCTTGAACTTCCTGATTTCCCTGACTTTCAATATTTGATAGTTAGTTCAATACCTGATGGTGGTTGGAACAGATGAGAGGGAAAATGAGGTCGCTGCAGAAATTGTTAAATGAATGAGTGGTTTTTAAATTGCATATTTAGACACTTTGCAGCTTGTGTAATATTTCCTATTTCTTTGATTTAACCTTCATCATTTAATGAAATTCAATATAAAGAAATGGAAGTGGGCCTTAGGACCTTTTCACAACACTGTATGTGGAATATAGTACATTTTGCAATAAAACAGTTCTCCATTTGCTGGGACAGGAACCTACAGTAGGCTGCAATGTTAGTGCAGGTTTTAAGCAGAAAAATAAATTTGATGCGTGGGGACTAATACCAGAGCTGGGGAAAAGGGTGGGGCTTCCAGGTAATACCGGAAAGTTCATAACACCTACACAACTGTCAATCATTCCCTATACACATGTTAATTTATTCATCTTGTAAAGTAAATTAAAAGAAAGTTTTGCCTATTTTAAGTAATAACATCCATTCATCCATTATCTGTCCTTTTTATTGCACATACAGTAGGTTTGCTGGGGGTCTGAAGCCTTTTCCACAGAACTTGGGGTTTATTGACCGGATCTTTTTAAATTTTAATTCAGTGCCACTGGTCTAGGCTTTGTGAACACTTAGCATTAGCATCTGTTTCAGGATGAAAGCTAAAGGAATGTTTCATCTTTCACCCATCTCAGGGCACACAGATGCTCACACACCAAAATATACACTACTGGAAATTTGGAAACATGTTTTATATGACTGTATGAGGAAACCAAAGTACCCAGGGTACCCAGTTCTCCCTGTGCTTGGTGGGTTCCTCTGAGTTCTCATATAATTCAATGATATGCAGTGTAGGCTAATTGTAGTTTCCAAATTGGCAGGAGTGTTGTGAGACATTGTGATGTGTGAGTGACATACACTCACCTGAGATGGGTTGGCACCGGATATAAGGTGTGCTCTGAGTTGCCTGGTCTTCAGACCCCCAGCAAACCAACATGGGATAAGCAGTATAGATAATGGATGGATGGAATGTATCACTTAAAATATGCTAAATATTATAATTCTTTTTTACTTAACCAGATGAATCATGACATAAACATGAAATCTGGACATTGGCTCAAAGACAATTTCACTGATCGGAACTTTTTAAATTTTAATATATATATATATATATAATATATATATATATATATATATATATATATATATATATATATTTTTTTTTTTTTTTTTTTTTTTTGCATAAGTTTAGTAAGTTCTTGCCATAAACCAAACTTTATGCACACTCCAGAGCAAAGACAGCCCTGGACATGCGAGGTGACAGTGCTAACCAGAAAGCTACTGTGTGATAACAAGTGCTACAAGTGATAAGTTAAGAAATTATAATATGTAGAACCTTGGATTACGAGCATAATTCTTTCAGGAACTGGGCTTGTATTCCAAAACAGGTAAAAATATTTTCCCATAAGAAATAATGTAAATTTAAATTATTAATATACACACAGACTCTAAAGGCGAGAGAGAGAGAGAGAGAGAGTGTGTGTGTGAACTGGCACAGTGTCAAATTATGCGCGCGCACACACATAACGATAGGCTGAGGGAGTAAATGTGTGCACAGATGTTGATTATACCAGTGAGGGACCCACCAGGGGAGACGATTACCCACAATTCCGCACCGCAAGAGAGAGAAAAAACATTTGCTCAGTTGTGATCATGTGACGCTCGACATCAAAACAAGAACATGTTACATGATACTCGGTACTCGTAAAACAAGACTTGCTCGTTTTTCAAGTCAAAATGTATTAAAAATCTTTGAACGTCTTGCGGAACACCCGCAAACCGTGTTACTCGCAATCTGAGGTTTGACTGTAATGTTTAAATGTCATGCTGCAAAATGATGTAAAAAAAATTACTTTAGTGTATATTACTTCTTGCACTACGCATGAAGCTGAATTATTCTATGTAGATTGTATACTTTACTAACCCATCTTATTTTTAGCTTTGCAGTCTCTATTAGGGAAGAAAGAACTGTCTAATAAGACAGAGCCTTCAAAATGCAGTCAGCCCACTGTATGTCCACTGCCTGTGACTCTGGGGCTCAGCAGATTTAGTGTCCTGTGCTTTGTATTGGTTTGGGAGAATGAACACAATTGGCTTGCTGAGTAATGCTGTGCACAGCACAATTAGATGAACAAGCAGGACTCCATTAGGCTGAGAAAACTGCAGGGTATCGTATGGAGTCAAATGGGATCCAGTAGAACCACAATATGAATTCATGATGCAATGAATAATTTAGTGTCATTCATTTTTTTTTTTTTATCGTATCTATTTTTAGACTTCAACTCTATAATTACTGGCTGTTTTATAATCGATATAAAAGAATAACAAGGATAGAGTTTCTGCAGGGTCTTTTCTAGTTCCTAAATGTTTTTTGTTTGTGTATGTCTTCAATTTCGTCCACATGCTTTGTACAGAGTTGAAATCTGGAGAAGCAGAAGTGTAAGAACATGAAATCAATGGCTGTGCTGTGGGATTAGAGGCCACATGCTTGTTACAATCTTTGTAGTGCCTCTATTGCCAATGATTGAGCTGGATATCTTGGGTGATTATATCTTGGAGCTCCTGCAATCTTGTCTAGTTAGTTCAACTTCGATCTCCTCCTTCAGTCCATTATAAAAGAGTACTATTATAGCCACTTCACTCCAGCAGCTATTGATGGATTAAAAAACATAATAAGCCACACCAAGATACTTGCCTTAGGGCCATCATTCTGACCAGGAGCAATTTTATCCTGCACTGCTTATAAGGTGACCTGCAGCATTATAATAGTACTTTCCTAAAACAAATCTCTGAGCAATCAGAGAGTGATAAGCTACTGGTTTCACTGCAGGTGCTGTAGGTCTGCTTCCAGCATGACGCTCAAGCTGGCTTCATACTGTATGATTTCGAAACAATCTTTCTGTCAATCATAAAATTTCTATTATATATAATAATCATTAGTAGTTAGCTAAGATCAGCAGGCTTAGGATGACTGATTTAGTGCCATGGCATTTAAAGTTCTGGCAGTGTGAAATTTACAGCTTCTGCTGTGTCTAAATGCCATAAAATGACATTACTTACCGGATACCAGTGCAAAAACTCAAATTCAAAATCAGTCATGGAAACACTTCTGATAACATTATGTTATCTTAAACATTTGGCACATGCCCTCATCTAGAGCGACTTACATTTTTATAACTTGTTGGGCCTTGCTTAAGGGCCCAACAGTGGCACCTTGTACCTCATTTCCACTACACTGGTGCTGGTGCCAGGTGCCGGTTACACTAGACAGGAGCTCAGCGGGAGCTGCATGATAATACGTCACAGGCCACGCCCACTAAACAGAAACGACCATGGCCGAAGTCAGTTCACTGGTTATTCTCCAAACTAGTATGAAAATGTATTTCAGTATCCAAAAGCAGCGTATTCGACGTGTTATAACCGCTGAAAGTCTTTCTTCAGTTTTTTTTGCTTATACACTATTTGGTCGGTTGTTCGTGTGAAGCCTTTTCAATTTCTGCTGAATCTCGGCGAATGTCCAAAATCACGAAAAAATGCTTTTGTTTCGTCCGCGGTCCACATTAACAGACTTTGGGTCTCCGCCATTTTTTTTAACGCTCCCTATAACTCCGCCCACCGCTTGTGACGTCACGGGTTCTCGCAACTAGCCCAGCAGAGTTTAGGGGCCGGTTCGGTGCTTATTTTAGGGCACCGGCACCAATTTTTTTTCGTGGAAAAGCATGGCACTGGTTCCAAAATTGGGAACCGGCACGGGAACCAGAGCAGTGGAAAAGGGGTATTGGTGGTCATGGGGGTTGAACCTTGGACCTTTCAAACAGCAGTCCAATGCCTTAACTACTGAGCTACCCCTGTACAACACTTTATCTTCTTAGCAATTGCTTAAATTTCTAAGTACTACAAATAAATCTATTGAATTGTCTCTGAACTATCAGTGTTCCTCTATTCATGGCTAACATGAGCTACAAAGCTACTACCTTCTAACGCTAACCTGATACCTGATCAAGGGCACTACTTGGTGTACACCATACATAGCATACTATCTTTCCATTTAATGCTACAGTATATGGGTTTCAACCCCACAACAGTTAGTAAGCTTAAACAGTTGGTTGAAATGTCAGTATTAGTTAACGTTACCTGCAGTAGCACTGAATGAGCTAATGCTAACTATGACACTATAAAACACCCCAAAAAAATCCTGGGGAAAACACATAGCCAGTATTATTTACTGCAAATGAATATCATTTTACCTTCCTCATCCATTATTTACACGTTTGTGTCTCATTTAAATAACAGTATGAAAATAATCAGCAGAATGGACTCTTTCAGTTGGAACAACAGGGGCAACCTGGCAGAGCTGGGGCTGGAACTGCCGACCACTGGCCATCATCATCATCATCAGTAGGTCGTCAGGTAATCATCCTGCAATCTTCCGGGGTTTTTTTTTTTTAGGCTCAGTAATACGCCTTGAATGTAATTATTAACAAAAGCAGATAATAGCCTGATGTCAGTTAATGGTGCTTCTGCCATCCGCTGATGTGGTAGTCAAGTGCCTGCAGAAGGTCTATAGGATGACTCAAAAAGTGTTTCAGGCATTAAGCAGACAGTTCAATCATACAGTATATGTTCAACTGAACATGTCTCATATTTATATAAGACTAAATCTTATATATATGTAACCTATATGAAATTATTTTGATCTCGAACCTCATCTCTAACACCTCCAGACCTTGGATTCTACATACAGTAGTGTGAGTGTACAGCACTACAGCTTTTCCTGCTTTAATATGTGAAATCTGTTGACGTTTATTTTGCAGAATTACACTTATTACCAGAGATGTACTTTCTTGTACACTAAAGGCTAATTTCAGGTCCAGTGATTCCTTGACAGGGAGATGTTATTGCATCTTATGAGCTAATTAAAGGTAATCACAACAGAGAGTCTCATTAGTGTCTCAACAAGCTTTTCTTGTTGTTGGAATTGTCCAAGATTGATTGGTTTTGTAAAAGAAAAGATCAGCACAGAAAGAACATGTTAAATCTTTAAACATGGCTGTAATGAGATCGGTGGGAAATTACGACCCAGACATGGAGCCTATTTGTCGGACTTATGAAGGTGCGAGCTGTAATGGTATGCAACAAGGGGCTGTTGTGGGAACCTGGTAATTCCCAGGACCTCACTTTGTTCTGCAGGGAAATTAAACCTTGTGTTCCAGTAAGACAAATGTTATATAAGAGGAAGTTTTCTTGTGAGTCTTAGTCTTCATAACTTTAATATCATACATTATTAGTGCTACTTATCTTCTCAGAGAATATGAACATTTCAATGCATTCCTGTTTTAATTACTAAATGCTTAATGTACATTATAAATAGTTTTCACATAGCATGATGTACTGTACAATCACAAGGCAATTAGACGATGCAAAAGGAATATGCAAATACAGTAAATATAATATCTTTGTATGCTTCCACAGGATGTAAGAGGGTAAGTTGCAGCCAGGAGCTACTGATCATCAGCCAGACTGCATCTTAGTATTTTTACATGCTGTAGTGTCGGTTGTGGAGCATTTTCATACACCATACTGTACATCAATGCAATCCTTACGCCCACAATTTCAAAAATATACGTGTGATAAATGCCAAGTAACTAGAAAAGTGCAGTAAACCACAAACAATGAAAAAAAGATTTTGCTTTTACTACATATTTCTCTAAATGTCAACCTCAAACCTGTCAATTAAGAAAATGTTGCAGAAAAGACTTTAAATCAACTGAAAATGTATTTTGTCCATCTACATCAATTAGTTTGTTAGATGATCATTTTTATAAGCAGTGTGTTAGGTGTGTTACGTCACCCCTGAACAAACAGGCACAAAACAAAGCAACAGCAAACAACGAAGCAGTACAATAAGAAAGTCCATGTCAAGATATTTTTATTAGAATGTTTATTATAAGGACTAAACTAAGAGAAAAGCACAAATATACATAAGACCTGAACACGGGAGATCTGGAGCAGAAAGTTTTACTGACAAAGCATCTCGGCCTGTGTACTTTTTATTATAAGCGGCCAAGCATATATACACTGCAGTTTATGTGAGGATGGTTTCATGTTATTTATGCACACAAAAGTGTTAGTGTGTGTGTGTGTGTGTGTGTGTGTGTGACAACGAGAGCAAAGAATAAAACACTATGGATCAGTAAGCAGTAGAGAAAGCACGAGAAGACGAATGTCGTGTGCTCATGGCCAAGCAGGGTAGCATGCACACACATCATAGATCTCTACGGCATGCACCGTGATGATTTATATGCACCTCAAATCTATAGATTATGCGTGAAAGGGTGCACATATTCTCATAAATTGTGCACGTGTTGGAGGGAACCAGTGTCACTGGAACATGTTGGCTGTTTGCTACCATTGTGTAATGTCTCTGATTTTGTATTGTAATTTAAGAGGAAAATATCCAAATGGGATCGCCGGCACTCCCACTGGGTTTAAAGGGTTAATTGATCATCCGCAGGTGTGTAGGCCTCTTTAAAAGCAGTAGCAGTGAGCAGTGGTCTTAGAGAAGTAAATCTGGAAAAGGTTATAAATACCTTTTATAACCATTTGCAAACAATTTAGATTTCAATGTTCTAAAGTGAGAAGGATTATTCACAGGTGAAAAGCCTTTAAGACGGTTGCCAATCTTTCCAGAAGTGGGCGTCCCAGCACATCCAACCCAAGGTCAGAGTATGCGATGCTTAGAGAAATACAAAAAACCCAAGAGTTACATCTCAGACCATACAGGCCTCAATGAACATGTTAAATATTAAAGTCCATGACAGCACAATTAGAAGAAGACTAAACAAATACAATTTATTTGGAAGGGTGAAACATCTTCTGTCTTAAAAAACATAGAGGCGTGACTGAGGTTCACAAAACTACATCTGAACAAATGACGAGGACTCTGGAACAATGTCCTGTGGACAGATGAAACCAAAGTGGAGTTCTTTGGCCTTCACGCCCAGTTTGGAAAAAAACAAACAGTATTTCAGCAGAAACACATCATACACACTGTCAGGCACAGCAGTGAAAGGGTGGAAATTTGGGTTTGTTTTAGCAGTCTCAGGACCTGGGGTCTGTTCTTTGTACGTTGCTAACTCAGTTAGCTGGATTTGATTGTTGTGGATTTGTCCTGATCTTGGATTGTTTCGTTCTTCGATGCGCTTCTCGCATTTGTTGTCATAGCAATATATCCGTAAGCTTGAACCTGCTCGGGAGCAAGTTTATTTCATGTAAACAGGATTTAGCCTGCACTCCTGTCGGGTTATGATTGGTTGAAATGGCGAGGTCACATTTGATTGGTTAAAGAGCACGACTGACATGGACTGACTCACGTGGGAAAAGAAAAGTATATGCCCCCCTGCCATGGACCCCCCCCCCCCCCCACACACACACACACAATCGCTATCAAATATTATATATGAACATAAATTCATAGGTTTATTGTTATCAAATATGATATTACTATTATAATAAACCCTAGGCACGAGGTTTTATTATAATAAACCCTAGGCACGAGACAGCCGTCAAGACCATTAATACAAATTCTTGTATAATGTTTATTTTGCATTTCAGCGCATAACACGTGTTACAAAAAAAAAGTTGAGGCGCTCTTTTTCCATTTCGTCAAAAAATCGGAGGGCTTGTGATCAGTGTTTCTACTGTCGATACATATCGCCTTTTAAACCAACGCATGAGCGCGCAATAATCCTAGACAACTTAATCCAGCTATACTAATCATCAACAACAGGTGAGCTCGAAGAACCGACTTAGCCAGATCATAATTAGCACGATGATCTTATCTTAGATGTGTCAGTTTATCTCGGATGTGTCGAGCGACGTATGAAGAACGGACCCCAGGGCAGCTTGCAGTCATTCTGAATGATCAAAATCACATCAGTAAATCTACATCCGAATGGCTAAAAATGATAGAATCAAGGTTTTGGAATGACCTGGTCAAAGTCCAGACTTTAACCTAACTGAAATGCTGTGGTGGGACCTTAAGAGAGCTCTCAGAAGAATGAACCAAAATGATGCGAGAGACTGATAAAGTCATACAGGAAATAAAGTAAAAACTCCCTTTATTTTTCTATATGATATACCGCCATCATATAGAAAAATAAAGGGAGTTTTTAACATGGCTCTATATGGATCGGACTGTCTGATTCACGTCTGAAACACTGGCCTCCCACAGGACGGTATGGCGGATGTGGCAATAACTCCAGCCAAGTTCCTGTAACGTGCAAGTGGTGTTGGTGAATGAGTGTGTGTACAGTTCACACAGACAGATGCGTCTCTTCTGCAAGTTCCAAGGATCAGGAGTTCACTAAATTTTCACAAGAATGCGTGAGCTTCAAGTCCATCTCGGCTGGAATCATCATTTATGGATGTACTTCTTTCTACTTAATTGAAGCATTCAAATGTTCTATCGGGGCTAAGAGTCTCATCACCGGACTGTGCTTGAAGTCTTCTGTAAATATGATTCGCTTCTACGCCTTCCTAACCAGAAATTTCATCAAATGTCCGCGCTTGACTTGTTTATAATGTGTAAGAATTTTACCGAAACAAAATAAAAGTCCTCGTAGGAGGAAAATGTCTAAATAATATCAAACAGAAATATGTATTATTTTACCTTTAAAATTTTGTAAATACAATCTGAAATGTAAAAAAAAATTTTTTTTAATCACCAAGTCAAACACTTTACCACTTTCATGATATTGCTTTTCCAAAGTAAAGTGTTGTTAGTGTTTTATTAAATACCACTTCCTTGTTTTCATCCTAAAACCTTCAACTTGACAAACATAGGCACCAGCTGAACTGCTTGTTAACTTTCAACATAGATGCTTTTTGAGAAAACATATCGTAAAAAAACAAACAAAAAAAAAACAACTTCTCTGTACAATCCTGTAAGTAGTGATTGAATTCATTGGAACAGCTATGTACATGTTGAATTTATGTGATCCTGCAGTTTACTGAAAACGTTCTAGTTGTAATTCTTTATATCCTGGCACTTTTCCCAGCATGCACCCACAGAGCCGTTAAAAAAAGAGCCCTCTGCTACATGATCTAAAACCAATTTCAACGTCTGAATAAGCTAACACACATTTTCTTATCTTCATTTTGCAGCGAGAAAGCAGCAGTCCAACAGAGGAAACTGGGGGTTTAGTAACAGGAGAATTTAATTTCGGAGGTAAGCAGCATTGAAGAAAAGAAATGCTGGATAAGCAAATGTTTTCACCCTGCTTTAAAAAAAGGTGATTTCTTTTGAGCCCTGAGTTTAATTAGGTCTCAGAGCACTAACTCCGCACTGCTTTGTGTACGCCCTGAGACTGCGCTGCTGTCCAATAACGGCTGCGACCCACATGTTTTGTCTGCGAATTAAAGTTCTAGTGTGTCTTCATGTAAAACATACTGTATTTTGTCCTCTGAGCAAACACGGAAGCACATTAACGGTAATTGGTTCGACTGCACAAGTAGCAAGAGAGAGAGGAAGACACAGGATGAAGGTGAAGATGAAGGTTATGTTGTCGAAAAATGACATGGACATCGTCTGAAGTTTCTACTGCGAGAAATAATGATTTTTCTCCGAAAATGGTCTCCGCAGGCCATGCTGTGAAATCCTGTCTTTCTTTCATTTGGTGTTATTCTGTCATCTTCTGTCAAATTACAGAGAGAGAGAGAAAGTTGAACTGTTACTATCCTGAGGTTGATTATTTTCCAATAATCGCACACCTTGCAACATTTTACTCCTTTTATATTGTATTTTTACAATAATTACTAAAGAATGAAACTTTATATATATATATATTTTAAAAGCCTACCTTCTGACCAGTCGTGATTGCTCAAAAGATGTTGATTAATCTCCAATAATAGCAGCTTCGACAGTGATGCAGCAGCAAATCGCAGGTTTCAATAATGCATTCGCTTTAAGAGGTTAATATTTCAGAGAGACTAACGAGGGACGGACTGCTTCTAGCTACTGGGAACAAAACACAAAGAGAAGTTATCATTTCAGGCGGATGAATGAGATGTTAGAACAATGCATCACGTGCTGTTAATTCATTAACATCAACTTCAGGCATGTATTTTTAATGCTAACTACATTAATGTTGTTTTTTCCTGACCCATGACTTGGTGTGGTATTAGATGAATCTAAAACACTAAGACGAGCCATAAACACCTCGATGCGGAATAAGTGTGCTGCAGGTTTATGAAACAGCTCACGGTGGCCCTGCTGCTCTTTACCCCACCCCTCTGCCCTCAGCAGCCGGAGCTTTAACTGGGTTCATCTTTCATTTCAGATTATACAGCAATAATACATCAATGAATATTAATGACACCGAGAAGTTGTTTGTCAACCAGACTTGAGTAAAAAGCCCAGGAGCCAATCATTAGCAATGGAACAGCGAGATCACCTACACACACACACACACACACACACACACACACACACACACACACACAGACATACATACAGTACACACACTTATTATTTCTTCATGACATCAGCAATTAGTACTTTATGTGTAAATAAATAAATATTTATTTCTCTTCTCTTTTTTATATATATATTTTAATGTATTTTAATATAAATAAAGAAAATCACTGACATCGCACAAGTTAATGTCTGTACTTTATTTAGCTTTTAGAATCTAATGTTGAAATTTGTAATTAATTCCTGCGCACGGCTTCAAAAAACAAGCGGGAAAGTTATAATTCATGTAAATATTTCAAAATAAATGAAATCTGTGTTTGTAAGTAACTGATATGTTTAAACTTTTATGGGGAAAATAGAACATAGAATTGTGGCGTTGCATGATCAGTAAGGTGCAAACTTTTTTTTTTCCTCCTCTTCTTCTTCTTTTTCTTCTTAACCAAATCATAGAAAATAGTGAATTATTAATATTATAAATATTATTTATTTGGAATTTTATAATGTATTATTGTTTATTTATTATTTATTAGTTTGTTTTCCCTGGCACACACTAAAGCAAAATTAAAAAAAAAAGTCATAAAAGTATTGTTATAATAATACAAACCACAAAGTGCAATTAAAAATGTAAAAGATTTGCTCATATTTGTACCTATAGTGAGTTTATTGATGCAGCTGTGCTCCCTGTCAGCTTCTCATTTCCCCCCAATTACCTGAAGACTACAAAACACACCTTAATGAGTATGAGATGAGATCAAGTCCCTGCTCTGTGGATGTTATGGTGTTTTTCTCCACTCCAGTCACGACAAAGTGCTCCTTTGGGTTCCTTTAAAGGTCCAGACTAAGATACTAAAATACAGCGAAAAGGAGGATGTATTATGAGATTTTTTTTATTATTAACTTCGAGAGAGAGAGAGAGAGAGAGAGAGAGAGTCTGGTGCTGTTTATAGCTGCTATAAACTGTAAGCAAGAAATAACCTGATTCATGGATGTTTCACCAACAACAATAACTCTAAATCTGATAAAGTTTTAAATCTAAAATTACAGTTCTTGGCTAATCAGCATGGTGTTATGAATAAAACACTTGGAGATGTTATGGGGAAACAATCAAGTTCAGGGTCGTGTCTCTGTACTTTTTAATTATTTTTTTTATTTCTTAATTATAAAATCAGCAAGACACAGACACGTGTGTTTATATTTAAATTATGTTTACGAATGAAGTTTTTTTTATTCACCTGCTTGCAAATCTTTTTTTTTTTTTATGTTGTTATTTTTTCTCTCAGTGTTTTATGTCTCTGGGGAAAATAATAAAAACATTTTGCTCCATCATTTGGTCGTGTCTTTGTTTCCTCCCTTTCTCAGTGTTTGTTTCACACTCTAATATCTTTTCATCCTCTTTTTCCAGCTTTCTGAAAGGTCATTATTTTCTTGTTTAGTGTGTGTGTGTGTGTGTGTGTGTGTGTGTGTGTGTGTGTGTGTGTGTGTGTGTGAGAGAGAGAGAGATGTTTTCCTCATTCTCACTGACTCTTACTGAATGTTTCTGTTTAATGACTGAACATTTAAAAGCATAATTATGTGGAGATATAGTTTACAACACTTTAATTAATAGAGAGGCCTGTTAGCCATAAGTAAAACATTAATTCAATCATTTTACGAACACCGCATTGGACTGTAATTTGTAAATAAATTGAAAATTATTATTATTTTTTTAATAAATAACAAAACTCTCAGGGGTGTAAACACTTTTGCACACAGTCCGCAGCACCAAATACTCAATTTTTGATTCCAATAAGAAGGAAGAAGTCTTGGAACTTCTGTTCTTTTAATTCTGTTTAAAGTAGGGGGAAAACAAACAAAAACACGACCTACACACATGTTGATCTTTTGTTAGCGACAGGCTAGCTGTGCTGAGTGATGTACAGTTACCGCCACAAAAATGCATAAACCGCTTTTTGATGTTTGTAAAAACAAAACAAAAAACAAACATGATATCAGGGTTAAAATTAACCTAAACCAGGTTAATTTATTATCCAAAAACTAATCCACATATCCATGACAGGAAGTGCTATTCGGCTAAGCTAACCCCTTCATGTAGTGTACCTCTCGTTCCTTTTGTCTAAATGCTGGTCAGTGCGTAAATGATACCAAGTGGATCTCGAGCCTGCAGTCAGTGAACATAAAAGACAGGCCAATATTATAACTCTTTAACAATAAAAATGTTAGAAAAAATAAAGATCTAAATATATATATATACTATATTTAATTTAATCTAATCTAATCTAATCTAATCTAAGATTTAGATCCTCTGGCTCCGTGGCATTTATGAATATGCTGAATATTTCCTAATGTATCAGAACTGATAAGCTTTTCCCAGCAGTGGTGATTTCCTTCTTTAACTTCAGATGACCATAAAGTAAAAACCCTTAAACCTGAGGCTCTTGTCAAACAAATGCAGTTACCTTATTTTATCCAGCTGAACTGTAATAAAAAACATGATCTAGTATTCTAGCATTAGCTACAGTAGCTAGTTTCTTGATGTAGAGTTAAGACAAGTTGTGTACTGTAGGTTTGTTAAAGGAATGCACTATACTGCAGTTGAAACTGGTGTGGGGTTGTTTTTCAGGGGTTGTGGTCAGAATGTTCCAGCATGACTGTGCAGCAGTGCACCAGCGAGGTCCATAAAGACATGGAGTCCTGACCTCAACCTGATGAAACACCTGGGGGTGAATTTAAGGCGGAGACCGCGAGCCACACCTTCTCGTCCAACATCAGGGTCTGGCCTCACAAATGTGCTTCTGGAAGAAAAGTCAAAAATTCCCATAAACACACTCCTAAACCTTGAGGAAAGCCTTCACAGAAGAGTTAAAGCTATTATAGCTGCAAAGTGGGCGGGGCCAACATCATATTAAACCCAATGAATTAAGAACTGGATGTTACTCAAGTTTATATGCATGTGAAGGCAGGCGAGCCAATACCTTTGGTATTCAATATAGTGTATATAAACAGTTTTAAAGCTGCAAATTAAGATAAATTTTTGAAGGTTGAAAGGACAAAAGTGGCAAGAGGTATTGCAAACTTATAGGGAATATTTTATGCGTTTGTTTCTTGTGTTTCAGAAAATAATAATTTGCCAAAACGAGTTAAAGCCATATAACTGAGTTTGTTGCTTTTTGCTGTAAAACTGTTAATCTTTTATGCATTTTTTGCAAACTGGTAAGCTAATTCTGTTAAATTCATAGTGCTAGCATTAATTCATTGTGATAAACATAACTAAAAATAACTTTAAATTAAAGTATATAGGCAGCTCTTATACAACAGATGCAAAGTAAACATCTGTTTGTGTACACAGTGTACACAATTCGAGGGTAAGAAGTGCCGCTGTGTTTACTGCTGGTCACGTTCATTAATTATCATATGCTGAACTCATAGTGGACAACTTTCCTTGTTGGAATTCCAAGTTGACAGGATGTCATTTTGTGGTATTTTCAAGTTACTTAGATTGTTTGTGTCTTTGTTAAAGTGCCGTGATCAATATCAATTCACTTACCAAATTAAGCAGCTCGGTTTTTGTGCCATGACACACAATGTGATAACTGATGACTGCAGACTTCATGTTTTCCTACACAGTTGATATTTTAGATCTCTAGCGGTTTTAAGTGGAGCTGTGAGCTGGTTTAACCCCGCTGTGAGCTCGCTCATGTACTGCATATGAATGTGGGTGGGATATGTATAGCTGTTGTGGGGAAAATAATAAAGCAGACCTGAATAAATGCAATAACTTTTATTTTACATTGCCATAAATATTCTAATACACAACTGTAAGCATACGCAAAAGGAAATCAGGTTAATATGATAATAAATTCCAGTATGATTCGATAAGCAATATTTTTAAAGACATACAGTAGTATAGTTTTCAGTACAACAGACAGAAGAAAAATCAAAAAGTAAAAAAAATGAGTGCATTTAAAGGTCCTGTGTTTGACCAAGTTATCAGGGGTCTCAGAGCTCACCCCATGTTAATGCCCCAGCTGAGTGTCAGGGTGATGAAATGAAGCTGCGTTATCAGTCCAAAGTTGGTTATTTTCTTATTGCAGCACATCTTGAAATGTTTTATTCTGTTTATACCACGACTGTCTGAAATAGATGCAGATGCAGTTATCATGATTTTATTGAAGGGAAAAGCTGACAAATCCAAAACCAAGTTCAATGGCAAGGTTTAAAGAACAGGCAGAAGGATAGGCGATTAGCAAACAGCAAATAGACAAAAGGCAAACATCATGAGCAACAAAGAAACAAAGTCAGAGCCAGAGAAACAAGATAAATGAACAAACTGTTACTTGTTAAAGTCATGTAATGGCACACTAAACGTTTAATTGGAATCCTTTATGCGCTGTGCCTGCTGATTGTGATTGTGAGGTGTGTGTGTTTTCATTGTCTGAGTGTTCGGGGAAGTGTATTGTTGGGTGCATTGGAGAAACCGCAAGGCATAAACTCCTCCATCCTAAACAAAGTAAACAACATGTCTGCTCAAACAGAACCAGAGAAGAGCTTTGAACATTACCATACATAGTGGAAGCCGTGAGAGATGTTCAAGTCAAACCGAAATTTCTGGCGAATGAAGGTGTAAAAGCGATTGACATTTACAGAAGACTTTAATCACAGTACGATGATGAGACTCTTAGTAAGACATTTGAACGGTGCAAACATTTTGAAAAAGGCCGTACGTCTGTGAATGATGATCCTGGCCGAGGTGCCTCAGAGCCCATATACAGTCATTCCCAAAAAAAATCAAGAAAGTGGAACGCATGAGAATCAGTGGACAACTTGTCACCAATTGTCTGTGTGAACTGTACACACAATCGTTCACCAACACCACTTGCACATTGCAGGAAGTCAGGTAGGAGTTATTGCCATGAGTTACAGTCCTGACCTCGCTCCAAGTGAGTTCCAACGTTTGGACCATTAAAGGAGTTCCTGGGAGGCCAGCGTTTCAGACATAAAGCAGGCAGTGCGATGATGGCTGAGAAAACTTTCTACCTTGATGGTGTCCAAGCTCTCAGAACTGTGTTCTGTTATTCTGTACAATCAAAAGTACCACTTTGACTCGGACACCCCTTATATTATCAAATACTCGTGCACATCCTACAGTATACAGTCTGCTTGTATTATTACAGCTACACATTGCTGCCGAGACTGATGTTCATGAGTCACAGGTCAAACCGAAAGTTAATTAAAGTTGAATTGAAATGTAAATGTGTCTTGAAGGACCTGGCATCTTTACCCAGAGCATCTCATATCCTCGTAGCAACAGCACAAAAATCATTAATGCTCTGACTGAATCGTAAATGTTGGCACCTCTTTACTTTTAACAGCAGACACTGTCACCAAGCAGCTTTACAGGAAGATTTTTATCCCATAACAACAAAGCCAAAGGAGACTACGGAGCGGAAAAAGCTCCAGAGGTAACATGAGGAAGAAACCTGGAGAGGAGCTAGACGCAACACAATACCTGCACTCATCTGGGTGACACCGGATAGCGTGCACACTGTCGCGCGGATCTCGGATCAGTACAAGGAATATGAAAACATAATTTTACCCCCATAATCCACAGCAGTGCTCATATTCAAGTGCTCCAGAAGAGAAAGTTTTACAATTTGTTATAGGACGTGAAATCAATGGCCTTCTGTTGCCTCCACAGATCTATGCATCGTGTCACTTTTTCTTTTAAACAGAATAAATTAAAGAATGAATATTTTTTAGTAATTGAAGTTATTCTAAAACCAAGGCTGTCCCAGCTCACCATTACGCGCTCGTTATTGATACACTACGTTCTTCTCCTTTATCTTCTTCGTCCCTGAGGATCGTTTCTTTAGCGTTCATGCTCATGTTTGTTTTGAGGCAGCACACAACAGAAAGATCTGGAACGATCCGAGCAACAGTTCTGTGGTTAATTGGCCTTCATGTGATTCTGCATTTTGCAGCAGTTGATATTGATTTATTCACAAAGCTCCAAGGCTGTTAGGGACGCAAACTTGAGGTTTGGACCAGACGACTTAGGCCTTGTTCAGATGCAGGCAAATCCAATTTGTTCCACAAAAAATGCTATTTGAAAGTGGTCAGATCGGATTTGGCTCCGTTCAGAACGCCAGCCCAGATCTGACACATTGTCGATCTAACTGCACTACTGGTTGCCATGGTAACGACGCTGGAGGCTGGCATGCAGCACGTTGTTTCCTAACATATCGCCCTGTTTCAGTACATCCCCTCTCACATTTCCTGTACTGATGGATCTTCAAAGTGCTAGCACACATTTCACTTAGTTTAGCCAGATGTTCTGCCTGAAAACACGGTTAATTAAAATTAATCAAGGGCACGGCTTATACATACTTAGGAGTAATGACGGCAAAAGCAAAAAAAGAGATCTTTTAAAGCACAGCAACTTAACTCTGCAAAATTATATATTTTGTATTTCCATTTCCGTTTCTTCCATCGTTTCCCCACTCTGCTTCTAACTGATGTTTTTCAACGCTCATGTGGACTTTAACTTCGGCCCAGTGACATAAAAACTTCTTTAAGTGACATAATGGACAGTGTGAAATCTGATTTGGGTAAAACATGTAAACATGCACACTGGCAATTAATTTAATAAAATATTTGATTAATTTAATACTTACTCTCTCATTACCGGATTGTTTGAAGACGATGATGATCGGATGTCTTGGCACCGTTAAGCCATGGAAATTATAAATTTCATTGCTCCTAAAAGGTTTGTGGATATGAATAAGAAAGTTAGTGAATCTTAACTACAAAGAGAATGAGACTTTGAAAGTGAAAATATTTCGATTATTGGCTCACCTATCTAAAAATTTAGATTTTTAGATAGGTGAAAAATGAGAAGCTTTAAATAACTCTTGATGTATTGTGCGATACTTCGATGCGAAAAAAGGTGCGAAGCAAAGTAAAGTAAAATCATCAGAAAATCGAATTTGTAAATATCTAAAAAAAAAAAAGCAATATTATATTCCGTTAATAATAACAATCGCATAATAAGATGCACTTGACTATAATCATAAGAGCTTTATATGACATCATTTGGCAGACGTCCTTATCCAGGGCGATAATCCTGTTCATATATGAGGTCACATTAGGGGTAATATCTAAATATGATTTTTTTTTTTTTTTAAGTTTGCTAGTATACACAGACTTGAGACCCAACTAAATATCTAAAAAGTGGATTATGCACAACAGAGACCTTTTAAATATCAAGTGATGCAGAGTTTGATACGGTACGGTCAGAAACTGTGAGGCCATGGTTATGAACATGGACAAAATAAAAAATAAAAAAAAATAACAAAAAACTAGTCTAAACTCTTGTGAGAGCATTGAGTGGTAAATGTAAATTCTGCGAGGCAGCATGCAATATCTATTCTCACAGTTTAGCTTCATTCCAACTCTCAGCCTTGACACTATTGAGGGAAGCTTTCCCGCGCCCCTCTGACCCAGAATGCAATTTTCATTCCAATTCAGAGGCTGCTCAATATTCTGATGCTGAAAGCTGCTGCTTTTTGCCATATTGGAATGCAATGTGGGACCATTCTTAATCTACAATGGGATTTAGTGCTAGCTCTGCATAGTTAAACAGCAGGATCCCCACAAGCCCACGCTCACTAAAGACTGCTGGCTTGACAAATCAATAGCGGCATCGAAGGCGACAGTCGTCCGTTCAGCAAAGTGGAAAGAGAAAGTTCAGCACTACTCACCTATTGTGGCAGGGTTTATAAGGCGATATCGACTGCTCCACAACGCTTCGCTAAAGCTGTACCACTTCAGACCTAATCAGCATTACTGTACAATAGATTCGGCCTGAACTGCAATCATGCAGCATTAAAAAAAAAAAAAAAAGGAAAAAAAAAAAAACCTCCAGGGGGTAAAATAAGTGTTTTGTTTTGCATGAATAAATAAACACAGCTTAATGCATGCACATGATGGCTGTTATGTTCGTAATTGAATTTAATACCCATTGAATTATCATTGAACAACAAAAACATTATAATTATAATACAAGTGGAACTACACTACCCATCAGCCCCTGCATCACATGAGCTCGCCACTAACCACTCACTAATCATATGTGCCTCGTTAAGCCTCGTTAAGCAACTTCTATAGGTTGTTTTGTGTTTCTTCCTCTACCTCGATCATGTTTTATCCAGGGAACCACAAGCTGATGGAACGCAGCATTAGAGTTCTCATCTATATTTGTAGTCTTGGTACAGGATATGGTTTTGATTACTGGTTTGTGTCTTATTTTGTTAAAATATGAGCGTTGCATCCATCTCCAGCCATCACTCCTGACAAATTTGCATCAAGGAACAAGTCACTTGTGCTTAAATACATAATTTCAATGCAAATGTGTTTACAGGTTTCACAATAAAAGTTTAATACACAATATGTGTCAACTACTGTAATAGTAAATATAATTGTGAAATTAGAATTACTGAGCAATAAAAAATGTGCATCACTTGTGTATTAATAGCAGTGTTCTGCTATAAATAAAGAATTCCAGTAGAAATCGCGGAGTCAGTGTCTGTCTGATGCGGATCTTCTTTTGCTCGGCCTTCTATAAAAATGAGCCGCACTTTATTTCCCCCTGCTCGGGTTTTATGCAATATGACAGGCAGGATGATAAGAGTAGAGAAGTGCATGTGGGCCACTTTCACAGCAGTAATCTTTGTTTCCTTCATTTTTTTTTTTTAATCTGGCACAGAGTAGATGGAGTAAGCACATCGAGGATCCTTTTTTTTCCTGAAGTAGAAGAACAAAGGTTTCAGACTCTTTTCAGAATTTCATTCCCATCTGCCAATCTTTCTCTGCTTGTCATCAGGGTACAGCCTGGTCTTTTTAGCTCCAACACTTGGAGAGTCAGGTTAAAACACAGAGCCAGAGACGTGCTTTTATATTTAGTACGAGCCATAAAACCTTCAGCGGGTCGCTGCTCGGATTTCTTCCTCTCTTATATACATTTACAAAATCTGTGAGTAAAAAACTCACACTTACCTCTTTCATATACATTGTCATTTTAAGTCTTTTTACTGTACCTTTATTCTATTCTATTCAGAGCGGACAGCGCACTAAAAACAAACAAACAAAACAAACAAACAAACAAATTGGAGCACCAGAGGAAACTCTAAAACAATTAAAAAAAAAAAAAAAAAAAAAAAAATATATATATATATATATATATATATATATATAATTATTATAATAATAATTATTATTATTATTAAAATAATGTTTAAAATGTAAAAAGAAATCATTTATTATTGCAGTTTGCGGATCAGGATAATCTTCAATGATTTTCAATTCACAGTCATGCAGATACAGTAAAACAGTCTGTAGCTTCAGTCAGACTTTGGCCCGCTTCACTGCACTCCATTACGATTAATATCTTTAAAAGATCAGAATATTGAGGTGGAACTCAATTATGTGTGTACAGTAAGTGGACTGTCTCAGCATAAACGTCCCAGCATAAACGTTCGTGTCTAATTTAAAGCTGGATTTTTACTTACACACATAAAGATCTGATGCTGATGTCAGCATGAGCAGGAGCAGATTAAACACCAAAACATAATTTATCCTGTTTACACTCTTAAACTCCTGCAGACTTAAGAGCAAACATACACAGTACTCATATAATATCTGTCCATCCCTCCAGTTACTCATTTTTGTCATTAATCCAGCCATTAACCATTAATTATATTTTTTTGACAGTTAAAAGCAATGAGGAGCTCCTGTCTTTGTCTTCCTCATTTATTTATTCTTTTATTTATTTATCCTACCACCCAAACAACTATCCATCTATCTATCCATCTATCTATTTATCAAACCATCTTACTTTAAATGGATACATTTATTAAATCACTCCTCCATCTGTCTATCCATCAATACATACATGCACCTGTTGATTTATTAAATAATTCATTTGAAAATAAAACTGCCTATCCATCCATCCATCCATCCATCCATCCATCCATCCATAGATACATCCATCCTTTTATAGATACATCCATCCATCCATTCATACATGCAACTGTTGATTTATTAAATAATCCATTTGAAAATAAAGCTGCCCATCCATCCATCCACACATCTCTAGATGCATCAATCCATCTATCTAATATTTAATTTGTCCAACTATTCTCTTAACCACAGATCCATCAGTCCACCTGTGTTTCCATCCATCCATCCATCCGTCCATGCAGTTACTGTTAATAATTTTTTTAGGAGCCAAAGGCAGTAAGTGAAGTTGCATGTTCTACAGTAATCCCTTTTATTCTTTTTACATGCCTTTATTCCTCTGGCCAAGGATCCATCTGTCCACCTATCTTGTCCATCCATTCACCCATGCATTGTTCCATTCTACAATTTACCTGTCTAAGTACTCATCAATCCATCACTCTGGCAATCTATCATCCAACCATCCAAAACTTAATATGGCCAAACATTAATCCAACTGACTATTCATCCAACCATAAACTGTCATCTGTTAAACTATTCCTCTGACTAAGGATCCATTTGTCTATGTGACCACTGATCTATCCATCCATCCATCCATCCATATTTAACTGTATATCCATCCCCATTAGTCAGTTAACCTTACCAATTACCTAACCATATTTACAAACATCCATCTATTCAGTATAAAACACTTTATTCATTTTGAAAGAAAAAAAGAATAGAAGCAAAAAATAGAGAATCTCTAGATCACTCCTGTATTCATCACTTTATCATTTTATACTCCATCCCCCAACATACAGCGTACAGTTCTACCTTTACATATCAGTAGCCATAGCAACATCATGCTCCTTGTACAAGATTGGATCTGTCATTCTAGTCCATGTTTTTTTCACACTTCGTTATTATATGTTCATGTGCATAGACACACTTTCTGACTCTTCTCTGCTCGTGCAGGCATTAGACCAATTTTCCACAGCACACACACACACACACACACCCTCTATCTCTGTAATAATAGATACACAAAAATAAATAAATGAATAAATAAATAGATACATCTGAATGCTGAAAAATGGCTTACAGTTGATTATTCATAAAAAATACAGTAATGTGGATGGATGGATGGATGGATGGATGGATGGATGGATGGGTGGGTGGATGGGTGGGTAGATGGATGGATGGATGGGTGGATGGATGGATGGATGGATGGATGGGTGGGTGGATGGATGGGTGGATGGATGGGTGGATGGATGATCCCACTGATCACTCACGAGGTCTGTTTCTATTTTGCGGTTCCTCTCATGGTTTCTTCCTCAGGTTCACCCTCTCCTCAGGTTTATTCATCATGGATCTGAACCCTCATCCATGTTTCCCCAGAGCTGCTTTGCGACAGTGTGTATTGTTAAATGTGCCACACAACTAAAATGTAATCAACCTGAAAAAATGCTGTGACGTTCTCTTTCAGACTCAGTGTCAAATTATACATTGGAGATACTCAGCTTTGAATAAAAATTACTTCTTCCTTTTAATATATTCATCTTTATGCCAAGCCGAGGTTGATGACTGGCTTTTGCCCCGACGGGCTGTAAAAAATTTAAAAAAGAAAGTGTAAATGCACCCATTTCACCATCATTGCATCATTTGCCTTCATATTTCCTCCAGTGTTTCACTGTTTGAAGCCATACAGTGACCTGCACATTGGTGTTTATGAAAACATTTATAAACATTAATTACTCTTTTTAATTCTTTGCAATAAAGCTCAAGCATGATAAATGATAATTCTTCATAATGTTCTGGAATTTATTTCATCATCCAGGCATGCCAGAGCATCCATTAAAGTAAATACACAGGGACTTGGATAGTAAATGTTTCACAGACTGAGAAAACAAACAAACATGTTTTTTGTGAAGAGAAATGTGTTTTACTTACAATTTATGGAAGGAGTCTCCAGTGTGAGCAGATTTGAATGAACAAGAGGTGAAGCTGTATGTCTGCTTCCCATAAAATAATAATAATAATAATAATAATAATAATATATGGTTCTTTTTCTATATCACAATGGCACAGCATTTAGCTGGACACTAATTGGTATCAAATAGCAAATGTACACCAATCAGCCATATCATTGTGACTACTAGCATTGGTTATAAATTGTTATATACCAGTAAACTGGTGACAGGATGATGGGCACACAAGGATGACCATGGGGGGCAAAGGTCTGCATGTCCAGCCCAATACCACCCATGTCCTGATGCCAGAGCCATGTCATAACCAACCCCAGTGGCACAAAGTATATGTATAATAATTAGTAATGTATAATAACCAGTAATGTATAATAACCAACCCCATGGCACAGAGCGGATGCACATGATGTGGTTTTAATGTTATGGCTGACAGGTGTGTATAGCTTTTTAAAATATAAGCCCCAATGAGTGTTACTAAATTTCATTTAATATTAGTCAGGTATTCACAATAAATCATTCTTTCAAAGGAACATCAATTAATAGTCATAAAGCTTGAATAAAAGCCCCTAAAAGCCATTTTTACTGCGCAGTTGTACACAAAGGAAGAGTTTCGCTTCATAAAATCAGCGACGAGACAATTCCTTCAAACATGAAAGAAAGACAAGGAAGTGAAAAAAAAATTTGACCTTTTGTGTTCCCCCTGTTGGCCTTGAGAATAAGTAATTATTTTATAACAGCTCTCTGATGAATTCAGAAATTCCGACTCCGGCGAGTATTCAGTGAGCTGTAAAGCAGAAGAGATGTTTAAGGTTTAGGGGTTTGGAAGATTTCCATCGTGTGCGGCTGCATGCCTCTTTAAAGATAGCTAATGAGTATGTGTGGAAATACATCAATCCATCAGTCAATCAATTAATACAATACATCATTCTGATATCTTATTTACATCCGGGTATCATTAGTTTGAGTGTTAGCTATACTTTTAGAAGATCTTGACTTATGCTGATTTGCAAGTTATTTTGAAGGTGAGCACAAAACCTAACCACGTTTGTTTGTTTTTTAGTTAGATTAGGGATAAAAAAATATATATATATGAATAAAAAAAAATAATAATAACTGTCCTACATCTGATGAGTTCATTGAAAAACCTTTGGACCAAACTAAACCTTGGCATAAATAAAGTAATCTACTAATATAACACCTTTCTAAACTCAAAAGACAAACATCGTTCGATCAATTAAAAAGTGGTTCCATCAGATGTCAGGATGTTACTATAGAAGAACTAATGTCCCAGTAAAGCAGCACATGATTAGTATGATTAATGGTGGAGAGCAATTTTAAATGTTCTGCATGCGAGTGATGAGGTCACTGGAATTGTAGATCAGCCCCAACCACCTCGAGCTGCCATGGTGTGCAGGTGATAAGTAGAGAAAAAAAAAAGCCCATAATCTGCAGACTCCATGCCACAGGAGACAGAGCCAAAGAGCCGGCAGCAAAACGGCAGGGCTCCCGAAATCAGCTGTCTAATCTTCAACACCATGCAGGCCGATGTTTAAGACAGCAGGCGTGAAAGGAGGGCAGATGGCAGGCAGGTAAAGGGCCCCAGCAGGGGTTTACCCAAACCCCAGGAGCAGTTAAACTTCAAAGTTAAATACGGACAAAAAGGTCGGAGTCAAACCATTGTAAGAAAATGAAAAGGATGGATTTGAGATGATGTTAAAATGGATGGAGCAGCGGGAGTGACCTGGGATATCTAGAGAGGCTGACATGCTGTTCACCAAGAAACTACATTTCTGTGGATGTCATACTACTATATACATATATGACTCTGAGCCTTTACTGAGAGACCACAGTATCACATAGGCATATTATTCTTCTTCTTCTTCTTCTTATTATTATTATTATTATCCCAGGTTAAGGCACAAGGTACCATCCCATTCCAATGCAAACACTCACAAACCCAATCACACACTCTGGGCAAACTCCGATCAGTGTACAGCACACGGCTTTTGGACTGTAAGAGGAAACCAGAGAACTTGGAGGAAACCCGCAACACACACTGAGCTGAGGCGGGATTTAAACCCTGGATGTGAATCCTGTTGTGAGAGATTAGTTTGAATAGTAACAGAACTCTGCCTTTCCTTAATACTATTCTCCCATTCTCGTTTTCACCTCAGACCCAAAACGAGCGAGCTAGGATTCAGGGGAACAGGGTGGTTCAGGACGGGTACCAAATAGACCCTCATAACTCAATTATGGTGCAAATCAAAATGCCTGGCTGAGTTGTGGGGAAATGTGGGGTGGGGGGCGTGTGTTTACCAAAGTATACAGTAATTGTATTATGGTTGCTATTAAAGGTTAAAAAACGATGTCCACTTGGAATTGGGTTGGAAACTGTGAGCCACAATATACCACTGGCCCCTCAGGCATGGGTTTGACCGGGTCGCCCCAGCGTTAGAAGTTTCTGCACATCCCTACAGCCCAGTATACTTGTTTTCTACTGGCACACACACACACACACACATACATACACACACACAATTGGATTTGACCATCTTCTACATCGTCTCGTTCTGAAGTTTATTGCGAGAGTTAGCAAACTGCAGTGCTTCAAAAGAAATAAAACACTCAATAATGCACTGTTTTAGAAAAATCATTACTTTCGGAGTGAACAGAGGAGCTCCATCCTGGAAGTCTGTTTTATTCCTGCACGTAGATTTTAGTAACTGCTTTGTACATACAGAGTCTAACATTTACAGCATTTAAATATAAATAATAATACAAAGTGTTTTTCAGGATGTAATGTATGCGAGATCGTCTCCTCCTTCATGGGAACGTGCTCAGCTCGAAACTGCTCCAAAAATGATGTTTGAAGGATTTGATGACTCTGATCTTTAAACAGTGAGAAAGCTGAAGGTTCAGACCAAAGGGACTAAAGCTCCGACTCCCCGAGCAGAACAATGCTGCCTCGCTTAATTATGCAGCTGGAGATTTCTCATCTGCATCCAGGCAAAGAAAGGCAATTAAATGAAAATGGGTGGATAACGAAATCCAGTCATAGGAGAACTGAAAACACTTATTACAGTTTCAGCTTTTTTTTTTTTTTTTTTTTGGAGAAAGGGGATTTCAGGGTGTGATACATTTTTTTATATAATATGAAAGGGTCAGAGTAAAACTTTTCTATTCGCAAAATAAATAATTAAACAATCAAGCATGTTCTTTCAGTGTCTTGCTATCTGACAGATTTGAAATAAAAGAAAGTAAAAAAAAACACAAAACAAAACAAGACAGGATGTATAATGAGAAGGATAATTATCACTTTTATGAAATGATTCTACTCACCAGGGAAGACTTTTACACACCAACTCAAGAAATAGCAATGTTTCAAAATACTATTGCATCACTTTTTTTTTTTTTTATAATTTATTTTATGCAGAAGTCCTTTAATTAGTAAGTTCAGGGAAAAATGTTATTTTACATTGTGTTGCATTTTAATGAAAAAATGTCCAGTTAGGACAAAAACAAGGAGTAAGAAAACTTTCCTGTTTAACTGTTTATTACTTTTAAAGTCTTTATTTACTTAAAGATACAAATATAAGATTTAACCTCCTCTGGTGCAATCAGTGCAAATCAGGGTCCAGCCTGGTGGTGGCGCTGTAATAAGGTGATGGGGGAATGCTTTCTTAGCAAACACAGGTTCCTTAATACTAATTAAATCACTGGAACACCGTTAATGATGGTTCCACACAACAGGGTATCTCACAGACCGCTCAGGTTCACTTGCTAGCTAAAATTAAATGTAAAAAATCAATTCAGTGGAATAATTTTGTTACAAAGCAGCTTTACAAAAGTGAAAATACATTTATAAATAAGGAAGCCAGGGGAAAAAATGTGCAATATTTGGTTTGGTAAACTGTTCACCGTACAAATCCGTGTTAATGAGCAGAAACAGACACATCTAAAATAAACTCGTGATTGGCAGCTGGACCTTCTGACCAATCAGAATCCAGAATGAAACAGCGCTGTGCTACAAATAAATACTTGATGAATTATGGAAATGAATACTTAATAAAGAACACTTTAACATGAATATGTAATTTCTGTTGCTGTTAAATAAGTAAGAGAAACATTGCATATACAGTAAACCTTCTTCATGTATATCCGATTAGTTTGAGTTAAAAGTTGCAAGATGGATGAAGCGACATAGAAATTAAATTGTTAATAAGAAAATCAAAATAACTGAAACAAAGGCACTGGGCAATAATACGTTTTTTTTTTAATTATTATTATTATTAAATTGTGAGATTATAAAGTGCACAGCACGTAACCTGGTTACGAAAAAAAAATGCTGATTTAATGATGACCATTTATCTTCTTCTATTGTCTTTCATTTGGTTTTAACTTGTTATTAAACCAAGCGTGATCAAACCTGACAGAACGAGAGCTCGTCATTCTGCCGCGCTCTGCCATTAAAGCACTATATTTAGGTCTTTGGCTTTTGTTTTATTAATAAATGCTCATAAATTAAAGAGCATCGTCAGGCTAAGTGTTCATAATGGAATTGTTATTAGAAAGACGCCGCATTGTGTTTCGAGTCTCGACCGAGCAGAAACACGATTCATCTTTGAGAGAATCAGTGCCGGGTTTATCTGAGCTCCATGTCCTGTCAGTTTAGAAGCCTGCTATCAATTTGCATGATAATGTCCAGTTAATTGATTTACGGGGAAAATTCATGGCTTCTAAATCACAAGGTGAGAGTTGGACAAATGAGTGTGTGTGTGTGTGTGTGTGTGTGTGTGTAAAACTGAAAGGCGGAATGGTTACAGCCGGGAGAGTGGATAAATTCCTGTTTCTTAAGAGACTGAAACGTGTTTTTTTATTTTATTTTATAATATTTAAAGAGAATGAGAATGTTTAACGTTTGCATTACATGTGCTCGAGTAAAGCTTGTTCAACTAACTGAACTCAGGTCTGTCTATATAATCAGAGTGAACTGTGATGATGAAGTTAAGGGCTTGAACATTGGATTTCTTTTATGCAGTATATATTATGCATCATCCTGTATAATCCTGGTCACACATCAGCCTTACTGTCAAATATTTGTGCCCCTGCTTGTTCCTCTGTCGAGTTCCTGACAATCCTTGGTCATTTGACTAATATTATATTATTATATTAATTTACAATTAACTGTATACATGGAAATGGAATTATTTTGTATGTTCTCCTTATAGACGTATGCATTGGATTTACCAAAAGGCTACTATCATCTATTAATTAAATGCTCACATCAATTAAAATCAGGATAAAATAGTTTACAACCCACACACAAATAATACAATTTTATGACCTCGATTTATTGACTTGATTAACCATCTATAACGTGTGCTGTGACACTTCAATCCTTTATCTATCATAAGCACTTGGTCGATGTGGCTGACTCGGTCTGGGAAAGACTTTTTTTTTTTTCCAGAGATGCTGTCCGTTCAGCCATCCATCTTTTTCTCAAAATAGTTTCTGCCATGTAGTCCAAACTGCATTTGAACCCAACCACAACCTCATAATCATATACACAAGAAGATCCTTTCATACATTAACATTTAAATGAAATACTTCCAGCCATCACATCATCACTGAGATCATGCTGCGCGGTCAGATCCGATCCAGCACAACAGATGATTTTATAAAACGCTGACTGGAGCCCCATCTGAATTCAGTGGTGTTTAAAATAGCAATCTTTCAGTGGTGACTATAACCAGTCCCGGTGTGTGCTAGCATGGTCTTGGGAGGTCAGTGAAGCTCCCATTGCTGTCATATTAGTTTATTAAAATCTCCCATCACTCCAGCAGAGTTCATTCCACAGTCCTGCAGCATTCATGAAGAAATCGGCCCCGTTCAGCTGCCCCGCCGTATAAATGAGTCGCCCTGGGCAGCTGGCAAAGCAGCCAGCGCTAATGTTTCACCTATATGACATATCCGTGCTATTAAACCATAAGATGTGGGATTATTTCCCGCAAAACAATACGTAATACAAGTGTTTCTATTTTACGGTTCGAGCTGTTTTAGCTAACAGGCGGTAAATAAAATCGAATAATAGTAATAGAAAAAATATCAGTCTTCTTAACTTATCATTTCTTTTAAGGGATAAACTAATTTTAGATGGCAATTTAGATGTTGGAGGTAAAGAAAATACAATAATAATAATAATAATAATAATAATAATAATAATAATAATAATAATGATAAAATAATAATGGTTTATAGTTGTATTTCTAAATAAAATACTCAAGTGCTTCATTACACTACATACTAGGAAAGGACAAAAATGCTCTTTGATTTTCTTATGAGTTTAAAGAGATTTTTTTTCTTTCAATAAGGATCGGTAGTCCTCCAGAAGTACAGTATTTAAGTTTGTTTTCAGTTCAATGCTCAATGCCACACACGTTTTGTTCTTGAATTAGATTAGCAAAGCGGGATAACGGTACTCGTCAAAGTGACCGCTGTTGCCTGAACGATTCATGCCAAGGTTTTTTTTCTCCTACGTTCATTTAGTTTTTTATTTTTATTTTATTATATTTTTATTTAAGCAGTTTCACATTCGAGCAATACAAACATAAAAGCAATATAAAACTCGAGGTTGTACTGTTGTCTTTAAAATCAACACATTTATCACAACAGGACGACCTCGAGTGTGATATTGCTTTCATACAACAGTTCCACAAACATCATTTATTATCAACAGATTATGATTTGTTTGTTTTTTTTATTTAACCAGTTATTTTGCTTCACCAACACATATCCTTCCGCGCCTGGCAAAATTACTGTAACTAATCGGGAAGCTGGTGAGCGACAGTTAGCGAGCGACAGAAACTTATAACATTTACTTTATATATTTTGTAATATGATTATTTGTTAACTTCCAGGTTCTGAGGTCGAATCCCAAACAGTGTTAAATGGAAAATGGAAATCTAGTGCACTATGTAGGGTGTACAATCCCTTGTTCCACACACCAAGTAGTGCCCTGGATCAGAGGTTAGAGAGGGATTTGGGATTCAGCCTTGTGTTAGACGTTTGTTAGCATTGTAGCTCACGTTAGCCATCAGAGCTTCAGTGGTGAATCAGAACGACTTAAAAGCAATTACTACAAAGCGTGTTGTTTAAGACGCCATAACGTTATCAGGTGCGTGTTCTTACTGAAAGTGCTTCTGTGACTGGTTGTGAATGTGGGTTTCACGCCCTGCGTTTATAACACCCAGAATATATATATATTTTTTTTTTATAAAACTAAAGAATTTCATACAAACTACTGTACTGTTCTGATAATGAAGTTACCCCGTGTGACCTGCCTGGACTGATAGTAATGTATTCTATCATGAATTAGAGCAATTTTATTGCAGGAAAGGATCTGCAATAACCCACTCATACATTCCAGTCATAATTAACCACTCATACATATTTATGAGCTTCATGTGCATGAATTCAAATGAAATTCCACCGTGTGTTATGTCTGTTATGATAATGTAAGGTACAGAAAAAGATACACATTAGTTTTATTAAGGCAAAGGAAAAGGAAAGTAAAAATCAAATGAAAGCAATAAGCGTTTAAGCTGTATGTAGACCTGTATTGATTAATTTTCTATAACAGAAGAAATGACGGTAGTGCGGCTACAAGCAGCAGGTTTTACAGTGAGGCCAAAAAGTGTTTAGTCAGTCACCAACTGTGCAAGTTCTTCCACTTATAATTCATTATAGGTATACCTTAACTATAAGAGATAAAATAAGAGAAAAAAAAAATCCAGAAAAATCACGTTGTAGGATTTTTAATGAATTAATTGGTAAATTCTTCGGTGAAATAAGTATTTGTTCACCTACAGACAAGCAAGATTTCTGTCTCTCACAAACCCGTAACTTCTTCTTTAAGAGGCTCCTCTGTCCTCCACTCGTTACCTGTATTAATGGCATCTGTTTGAACTGGTTATCAGTATAAAAGACACCTGTCCACAACCTCAAACAGTCACACTCCAAACTCCACTATGGCCAAGACCAAAGAGCTGTCAAAGGACACCAGAAACTGTAGACCTGCACCAGGCTGTGAAGACTGAATCTGCAGTAGATAAGCAGCTTGGTGTGAAGAAATCAACTGTGGGAGCAATTATTATAAAATAGAAGACATACAAGACCACTGATAATCTCTCTCGATCTGGGGCTCCACGCAAGATCTCACCCCGTGAGGTCAAAATGATCACAAGAACTGTGAGCAGAAATCCTGGAACAAAACGGGGGGACCTACTGTAGTGAATGACCTGCAGAGAGTATATACTGTATATACAGCAAAGCACTGGCTATGCTACCATTTCCATAACAACAGCTCTTTCACACGATAGTATGTACAGTAAACAATGGATACCAAATTGATAACAAAATGTGCGAGGTTTAGTGAGAGTTAGTGAGGTTTTGTGTAAGGAGGAATGTGTTTGTGTACCACGTGGAATGAGTCTCAAGTGTCAGTGCATTGTAACAGTCGGTAACTTTATATATTTATGCTTCTTTGTTGTTTTTCACTAATAAATTGTACATTTTATCTTTCTTTTTTTTATTTTATGGAAGAGAAAAAAGAGACAGGGCAGGAGTAGCTCCATGGTTACCACCACCACAACCAAGTTGCCACTGTTGGGCCCCTGAGCAGGGCCCCTAACCCTCAACTACTCACATGTGTAATAAGATAAAAAAAAAAATAATAATTTAAGATGAGGATGTCTGCCAAATGTTGTAAATATACAGTAAGCTATAATGGAATACTGCAATGCATGACACATCATTATAGTTACATCTTTGAATGTTGCAAAGTGCTGACACTAGAGAATCGCAATGTGAATAATGTTACTATAAAAACAATCCAGCAAATCAACAGTGCTGCACAGTGCTATATATATTATATAATATATTTTTATTATGTTTCATGATAATCATTAAGAGAGAAAAAAAAAACCTGCCATATGTTGCATCACCTATGCATGCTAAGATGAAAAGAAAAAGACCTTCAGTATGTTTTTTATTTATTAATTTATTGTTTTGTATAATAAACTTAAAGTGAGAAAAAGAGTGGCATGTAGTCATTAACATCGTGACCTCACATGTCCAGGGTCGAGGGTTCGATTCCCGTTTCGGGTCTGTGTGCATGGAGTTCGATTGTTCTCCCTGTGCTTGGTGTGTGTCACGGCTATATCGTCACAGTGTTTGTATATTCTATCTATTTTCTACATGTATTTGTTTATATTTGAAGTAATGATAACCAAATAGTCATCGAGTGGAGTCCTGAACTATCGAGCAACTGCAGCCAAGTCAAGTTCCTTAGAGAAACAGCTGTCAACATCATATGGGCAAGGAGCAGGAAGTGGATGAGCTCAACTGGGGTGAGAAGCAGGGGAGTCTACCATGACTAATTGAATAGAAGCCTTATTTTGAGGCTTGTTTGTGTTTATTTAATTTTTTTTGTTGAAGTTTGTTGGTAAACAATTTCTTTATTTAACTCCAATTGTATTGCGTTAGTATGTTGTGGTAGGTTAATTATGTATTTTCCATCCCCTGTCTATTTAGCACAGCTATTAATTCAATTCAATTCAATTTTATTTGTATAGCGCTTTTAACAATTGTCATTGTGGCAAAGCAGCTTTACACAATCAAAAGAATTATTTAAGTTTGTATGGAATGTGAATGTGTATGAATCAAACTGATAAGACTGTCTCTAATGAGCAAGCTGAGGATGACGGCGACAGTGGCAAGGAAAAACTCCCTGAGATGGTAATAGAAAGAAACCGTGAGAGGAACCAGACTCAACAGGGAACCCATCCTCATCTGGGTGAAACAGAAAGCAGGAACTGATTTGCAGTCATACTGTGTGTTAGTTGGCAGCCAGTTCAGCTATAACAGTTGATGTTAATTGGTGTTAATATAGAGTTCAGGTAGTTATTTGAGGCTCAGGTAGACTCGTGGGAAATTCCAGTCTTGAACTATCGAGCAACTGTAGCCAAGTCATGTTCCTTAGCGAAACAGCTGTCAACATCAGTCGAGGGCCATCAGTCGTCACCAGACACTGGACGCATCTCAAAGAGACACACGGGGCATCCATGTGACAAGATCTCCAACCAAAAGCGGGGCACCAGGATGGGTCAGACAGGTCCTACAATTTATTTGTGAATTACTGTGTCAAATAAGTATTCGATCACTTGCTTATCAGCCAGATTTCTGACCCTCAAAGACCAGTTATTTTGCTTTTAAATAGTCCATATGCTTCTTACGGAGCCACTCCTTGGTTTTCCTGGCTATGTGCTTTGGGTCATGGTTGGAAGACCCAGCCACGACCCATCTTTAATGCTCTGACTGAGGGAAGGAGGTTTTTGCCCAATGTGCCACAATACATGGCCCCGTTCATCCTCTCCTTAATACAGTGCAGTCGTCTATATATATATATATATATATATATATATATATATATACTGTATATGTACACTCACCTAAAGAATTATTAGAAACACCTGTTCAATTTCTCATTAATGCAATTATCTAATCAACCTGGGAGTGATTCAATGCATGGCAGTTGCTTCAATGCATTTAGGGGTGTGGGCCTGGTCAAGACAATCTCCTGAACTCCAAACTGAATGTCAGAATGGGAAAGAAAGGTGATTTAAGCAATTTGGAGCGTGGCATGGTTGTTTGTGCCAGACGGGCCGGTCTGAGTATTTCACAATCTGCTCAGTTACTGGGATTTTCACGCACAACCATTTTTAGGGTTTACAAAGAATGGTGTGAAAAGAGAAAGTGAAAAGTATGTGGCAGTCCTGTGGGCGAAAATGCCTTGTTGATGCTAGAGGTCAGAGGAGAATGGGCCGACTGATTCAAGCTGATAGAAGAGCAACTTTGACTGAAATAACCACTCGTTACAACCGAGGTATGCAGCAAAGCATTTGTGAAGCCACAACACGCACAACCTTGAGGCGGATGGGCTACAACAGCAGAAGACCCCACCGGGTACCACTTATCTCCACTTCAAATAGGAAAAAGAGGCTACAATTTGCACAAGCTCACCAAAATTGGACAGTTGAAGACTGTAAAAATGTTGCCTGGTCTGATGAGTCTCGATTTCTGTTGAGACGTTCAAATGGTAGAGTCAGAATTTGGTGTACAAAATGAGAACATGGATCCATCATGCCTTGTTCCCACTGTGCAGGCTGGTTGTGGTGTTGTAATGGTGTGGGGGATGTTTTCTTGGCACACTTTAGGCCCCTTAGTGCCAATTGGGCATCGTTTAAATGCCATGGGCTACCTGAGCATTGTTTCTGACCATGTCCATCCCTTTATGACCACCATGTACCCATCCTCTGATGGCTACTTCCAGCAGGATAATGCACCATGTCACAAAGCTCGAATAATTTCAAATTGGTTTCTTGAACATGACAATGAGTTCACTGTACTAAAATGGCCCCCACAGTCACCAGATCTCAACCCAATAGAGCATCTTTGGGATGTGGTGGAACGGGAGCTTCGTGCCCTGGATGTGCATCCCACAAATCTCCATCAACTGCAAGATGCTGTCCTATCAAAATGGGCCAACATTTCTAAAGAATGCTTTCAGCACCTTATTGAATCAATGCCATGTAGAATTAAGGCAGTTCTGAAGGCGAAAGGGGGTCAAACACCGTATTAGTATGGTGTTCCTAATAGTCCTTTAGGTGAGTGTGTGTATATACACTCAACAAAAATATAATATATACACTATGTATACACTCAACAAAAATATAAGATCTAAAATTCATTTCAGATACACAATATTACCATTTCTCTCAAACATTGTTCACAAATCAGTCTAAATGTGTGATAGTGAGCACTTCTGCTTTGCTGAGATAATCCATCCCACCTCACAGGTGTGCCACATCAAGATGCTGATCTGACCTTATGAGTAGTGCACAGGTGTACCTTATACTGCCCACAATAAAAGGCCACCCTGGAATGTGCAGTTTTGTCTCACAGCAAAGTCCCACAGATGCCACAAGCATTGAGGGAGCGTGCAATTGGCATGCTGACAGCAGGAATGTCAACCAGATCTGTTGCTCATGCATTGAATGTTCATTTCTCCACCATAAGCCGTCTCCAAAGGCGTTTCAGAGAATATGGCAGTACATCCAACCGGCCTCACAACCGCAGACCACGTGTAACCACACCAGCCCAGGACCTCCACATCCAGCAGGTTCACCTGACCAGCCACTCAGACAGCTGCTGAAACAATTGGTTTGCATAACCAAACAATTTCGGCACAAACTGTCAGAAACCGTCTCAGGGAACTCAACTGCATGCTCGTCGTCCTCATCGGGGTCTTAACCTGACTCCAGCTCGTCGCCGTAACAGACTTGAGTGGGCAAATGCTCACATTCGATGGCGTCTGGTACGTTGGAGAGGTGTTCTCTTCACGGATGAATCTCGGTTTACATTGTTCAGGGCAGATGGCAGACAGCGTGTGTGGCGTCGTGTGGGTGAGCGCTTTGCTGATGTCAATGTTGTGGATTGAGTGGCCCATGGTGGTGGTGGGGTTATGGTATGGGCAGGCATCTGTTATGGACGAAGAACACAGGTACATTTTATTGATGGCATTTTGAATGCACAGAGATATCGTGATGAGATCCTGAGGCCCATTGTTGTGCCATACATCCATGAACATCACCTCATGTTTCAGCAAGATAATGCACGGCCCCATGTTGCAGGGATCTGTACACAGTTCTTGGAAGCTGAAAATGTCCCAGTTCTTGCATGGCCAGCATACTCACCGGACATGTCATCCGTTGAGCATGTTTGGGATGTGCTTGACCGGCGTATACGACAGCGTGTACCAGTTCCCACTAATATCCAACAACTTCGCACAGCTATTGAAGAGGAGTGGACCAACATTCCACAGGCCACAATTGACAATCTATTAAACTCTATGCGAAGAAGATGTGTTGCACTGCATGAGGCAAATGGTGGTCACACCAGATACTGACCGGTTGTGAGTCCCCAGACCCCCAATAAAGCAAAAAACTGCACATTCCAGGGTGGCCTTTTATTGTGGACAGTATAAGGTACACCTGTGCACTACTCATGATGTCAGATCAGCATCTTGATGTGGCACACCTGTGAGGTGGGATGGATTATCTCAGCAAAGCAGAAGTGCTCACTATCACACATTTAGACTGATTTGTGAACAATGTTTGAGAGAAATGGGAATATTGTGTATCTGGAATGAATTTTAGATCTTTAAGTCCATCTCATGAAAAATCGGAGCAGAAACAAAGGTGTTGCGTTTAAATTTTTGTTGAGTGTGTGTATATATATATATACACTTCATTGTGTTTGAGACTTATTGTTTAATCCCTGACGCTGGGTTATCTCAAGGTGCTCCAGTTTCCTCCCACAGTCCAAACACATGCAGATTTGACTAATTGGCAGCTCCAAATTTCCCATAGTGTGTGAGTAAGTGTGTGTTATGTGCTTTTGTGCCCTGTGATGGATTAGCACCCATGCAGGGTGTACCATGCCTACTGCCCTGAGTCCCCTGGGATGGGCTAAGGCTTCCCACAACTCTGTACAGGATAAGAGATCAGAGAGAGAGAGAGAGAGAGAGAGAGAGACTGGTGAAGGAATAATTGGTAACAGTTGCTGTAGCTATACCTGAAAACAGTAACCACCTGACATTCCGACATTCCACAATATTAAATGTAACATGTATGACAGATTATTTCTTAATAAATAAGAGCAACTTGCTGTAGTCTAAGAGAAATAAAATGTCTCACTACAACACTGATCTTGGGGAAATATTCAACCTCACACAATAGTCAGTGTTAACTTTATGATGCTTCGCCTCTGTTTTCTCAAACTCACAGAAGGAGAGAGGTCATGACTACTCTGTCTGAACGAAGCATTTAATAATTAAAGAGAACGAGATCATCGGTCCATTAAACTCTGAGGTTATTTAACAAGGCAGGGATGCATCATCCCCAAAGTCCAAACCATTCTGGAAACTTCACCAAGTCAATGAAAAGTCACACTGAGTCAAACTCAAGGCTTTCAAAAGGAGTTTAACTTTTCAATATCATGCCCTGAGGCGGTGTTGATACTGTCCTGAGTCTCCCTCAGCTCTTTTATTAAACATACCTCCAGTTTAGATTTCTAACCTGGGCTAAAACTTTGGGGGAATTAGCTCTAAGTAACAGTTATATGCAATTCTTTTAGCCTTTAATCCTTCATATTCTATACTATACTCTTGTTAATATGGTCCTTTATGAGGGCAACATTTACTGAAAATGTAAAATATAACATTCTGCATGTCTAAGAATATTAACCCAGGACCGGCTATTCAGCTATTCCGTCTACTCTGACTGAAAAACCAAGGGAAGGGTGCCATTAATTAACGAACGAGAAGAGATAACAGGCTCCAGCACAGCTGTTGGAGGACTGTGTTAGTAAATCAATGCGAATGGATTTCCCACAGTGGAAATTCGTGGGAATGAGGGCTGCAGGATATTTGATGAGGTGCAACCCAAACCGGCAGTGCAGTGATAAAACATGATGAGAAAGACTTTGATCTGTAAGTCAGGTCTGTGAGAAGAGAGTACAAATAAAGCTCTTCTACACCTCAGTGCCAACCTGGGCCAATTTTATGCACCATGGTGCGCATAAAACAAACTGGGAGTGACCCAGAAAATGTCCCTGCAGCTACATTCTGGTATAATGACCAAACTGGGAGAATGCTGGTTAACATCATCTGTGGTTTCTTAGCATGAATGACAAGTATACACTGATCAGATATATAATAACATTATCATCACTAATGGGTGAACCGAACAACTCAGATTATTAATTATACACCAGTAAACTGGTGACAGGATCATGGACACCCAAGGCTCAAGGCCAGTCCGTCTGGTCCAGTCCCACAGAAAAGCCAAAGCAGCACAAATCACAGAAAAAGTCAACGTTAAAACAATAGAAAGGCACCAGAACACCCAGTTCACCACACCCACTGTGCACAGGGCCCAACTCAAGACCACCGACACAGCCTCCAAACTCCCCAGATCCCAATCTTTCAATCCATGGAGGCTCCACCCAACACCCCACAGCACCCAAAGGGTCACTGCCAATCACCTGGTGGCAAACACCACAGCACCCCTCAGAACCCCTGCTGAGCTACAGCACGAAGCAACAGAGCCACCCCAGTGGCACAAGGGGAACACAAAACCTAGGTGGTTTTAATGTTAGTGGTTTTAATGTTATGGTTGATTGGTGTATGAAATCTACATTAAAATCTACATAGTGATTTACTTATAACACCAGAGCCTCAGCAGTGCACCTTATCTAAAAGTTATAATTGAAGGAGGAATTGTGCTTCATTTTCTTTTGATGTAAATTACTTTTTTATTCCTTACTTTAATAAAACACCAACTAACTTTCAACCAAATCAACTTTTGCCAAATTTGTCAAGACTTACATACGTTTTTAGAAATTGAATTACTTACAAAAGAGCAACACAACATAATTTTTTATAGTAAGAGGTCTTATATATATGTACAGTATGTATATATGTCTATATCTTTACTATACAAAAAAGTTATATAGAATCAACAAATCAACCATACTGTGGTATGAAATATTGTTTGATTGTAAAAATGATAAACAACTTTATGATATTTTCCCTTAACTTTACCCATAGAAGACAATTACGATAGTTTAAGCAACTCCTTCTGAAACACTCACTCACTCATCTTCTATACCGCTTTATCCTGTATTCAGGGTCACGGGGACCTGGAGCCTATCCCAGGAGGCTTAGGGCACGAGGCGAGGTACACCCTGAACGGGGTGCCAATCCACCCTGCCTACACACACACACACACACACTATGGGCAATTTGGGGCCGCCAATTAGCCTAATCTTTGGACTGTTGGAGGGAACCCACCAAGCACGGGGAGAACATGCACACAGAACCAGGAATCGAACCCGGAGGTGTAAGGCGACCATGCTAACCACTACACCACCGTGCTGCCTCCTTCTGGAACAGTGAATCAATTAATTCTGGCAAATTTGATACAAAGAAAATTACAGATATTACAGGTTTCTGTCACACTGACAAAGACTATAAAGGTCCCACAGCATCCTAAAATATCTGAGAGCACAGCGGGAGCAAGGTCGTAATGGCAAAAAAGTGTATTTTTTCAAGTTCATACTATTTCCCAGCCATGCAGCTGTCAGGTTCTGAATGCGTCATCACTAATTTCCTCTCACACACATGATTACACGCTCTCCAGGTCCAATTAGATCAAACCGAGTTTTCACTCTATCTGAGTTTTTAATACATCAGCTTGGTATTTTCAGCACAAAGTGATGGTGTCAGGAACTGGATCCAGTCTTTATACTAAATTTTTTGAATGTGACATAGACACACTGATAACCTGCTGTATGTGTGCCAAAAACATGGTAAGCATCAGATGAATGCAATATTAACTTAATGAGGCCTTCTACAACGTGGCATGGACTTACCGAGGTCATAGCACTTGCTAGTCCAATAATAATCGTTTGGATGGCTTCATAGGTATGTTCAGTCCTACAGTCGAGCAAAAAAGTATCTAGTCAGCCACCAATCGTGCAAGTTCTCCCACTTAAAAAAATAAGAGAGGCCTGTAATTTCCATCATAGGTATACCTCAACTATGAGAGACAAAATAAGAAAAAAAAAATCCAGAAAATCAGTAGGAAAAAAATTGTGGGATTGTTAATTTTTTTTTTTTTTTTTGCAAATTAAGGTGGAAAATAAGTATTTGTTCACCTACAAACAAGCAAGATTTCTGTCTCTTACAGACCTGTAACTTCTTTAAGAGGCTCCTCTGTCCTCCACTCGTTACCTGTATTAATGGCATCTGTTTGAACTCGTTATCAGTATAAAAGACACGTGTCCACAACCTTAAACAGTCACACTCCAAACTCCACTATGGCCAAAACCAAAGAGCTGTCAAAGGACACCAGAAAGACAATTGTAGACCTTCACCAGGCTGGGAAGACTGAATCTGCGATAGGTAAGCAGCTTGGTGTGAAGAAATCAACTGTGGGAGCCACAAATCCTGGAACCACACAGTGGGAACCTAGTGAATGACCTGCAGAGAGCTGGGACCAAAGTAACAAAGGCTACCATCAGTAACACACTGCGCAGCCAGGGACTCAAATCCTGCAGTGCCAGACGTGTCCCCTGCTTAAGCCAGGACATGTCCAGGCCCATCTGAAGTTTGCTAAAGAGCATTTGTATGATCCAGAGAAGGAATTGGGAGAATGTCATATGGTCAGATAGAACCAGAATAGAACCTCATGTTTGGAGAAGAAAGAATGCTGAGTTGCATCCAAAGAACACCATGCCTACTGTGAAGCATGGGGGCGGAAACATCACGCTTTGGACCAGGACGACTAATCTGTGTAAAGGAAAGCATGGATGAGGCCATGTATCATGAGATTTTGAGTGAAAACCTCCTTCCATCAGCAAGGGCATTGAAGATGCAACGTGGCTGGGACTTTCAGCATAACAATGATCCCAAACACACCGCCCGGGCTTCGTAAGAAGCATTTCAAGGTCCTGGAGTGGCCTAGTCTCCAGATCTCAACCCCATAGAAAATATTTGGAGAGAGTTGAGTTCCCTAGCAACAGCCCCAAAACATCAACAGGAATGGACAAAAATACAAGCAACAGTGTGTGAAAACCTTGTGAAGACTTACAGAAAACATTTGACCCCCGTCATTTACAACAAAGGGAATCTAACAAAATATTGATATAAAAATATACAGAGATGATTAAAAAAACGGAATTAATAAGGTTATACACCACCAGAGTGTGTAAAAGACTCTTTCTGGACTTTTAATGATGGGTTAAAGCTGCGTATTGTTTCATATTTAAAAGGGTTTAATATTCTCAAGAGATTTAATGTCATTCTCAGGAGTGACTACATGCTAAATTGCTGGGGTTATAAACTCACATGATTGCATCTCAGTGAAGGTGAATTGATGGCTTAACTTGAGTTTTTATATTTTTCAGTTTGTTATACTTTACCAATATACTAGCTAATATATTCCACTTATGTGGCTGATGTAAATATGTTAGATTCATGTGTGACTTTTAAACTTACATCAAATACACATAAAAGAATACAATTTCTGTCATATGTCCTATTTTTTTTATTATTTTAACTAACTTTTTAACTAATTAATTTAGTAACAAACATTTATTTGGCAGTAAACGTTTGTAAAGACAACAATCTAATATTTGTGTACATTTTTCTTTCTGGGTCACTGTAATATTGTTTAATTTACAAAAACACTTGCAAAGAGAAAAGAAAGTGACCAGCATCGTCGGCGAGCCCTCAGGGTTAACTGGTCAATGTCACCGGTTCTTCCTGTGTCTTGTTCGAACCCTGTCCTCACCAGTACTGGATCCATACTGCGCCAGTTTATATGACTCTGATATCGTCGGTTCAGTGTGATAGAGGTAACATGGACATAAAACACCTTTAAAAAGAAAATGATGTCTGACATATTGATGAGGAACACACAAAATGCTCATGCTGAAACCATGAAGCGAAAGAGAAGCATTGTGTTTTTTATCCATGGTAATGGAGACTGGAGTAAACCCTCTCATTCTCTGTCTCTTTGTTTCTCTTTCTCCTCTCCCCTTTGTCTCCGTCTTAGACCACCTGATGAAATCACACACGCTCAACAGCCAAATTGAAAGCACCATTTGTAAAGTGCTCTTGATGATGAAGGGGCAATTATTCTAAATGGGATCTTTTTCTTTTTTAAATAAAAACCAGTTCTTTGGACATCAAAGGGCTCCTTTAGTAGTGCTGATTTTGTTGGTGAGAATAATTTATTTTAGATATTGTTGGGAAGCCACTTTATGAACCCCACTAAGACAAATAGAGAATGTCCAATGCATGAGGAATGAGGCTTGTGTAAATATACTTTAGACTTTTTCTTTTAATAAAGTGTGCATTCTGTGGTTTGTTGCACAGATTGTAATAACGGTGTCCGTTAAAGCGAAGGGCACTTAGTGTCACTCTGGGATAATAATGTCTCATATCTGAAAATAATTAATAATGTGATGTTGGGATGAAATGCAGTTAGTGTTATTGACAAAAAAATACTTAAATATTTCATAAATGAATAAGTGAATCTTTACCACAACAATAATAGCATCATGAGTTCATACTGTACAGAGACTACTACTACTACTACTAATAATAATAATAATAATAATAATAATACTATTGTGAAATAAAATATATTTTTTGTAGAATGAAAAATTTTTTGAAAATGAAAAGTCATTATACAGCACATGTATAGTAGGCATAAATTGCATATTTTATACATGTAAAATTCACATGAAAGAAAAAAAACAATATGCAAAATAATATTCTGAGTACATTTGAAATAAACATTTACTTATAATAAATTCACAACAACGTTTTCCAGAAAATATTGAACATTTCAGCTTGAGGTTTGGTTTGAAGGCTTGGTTTTCAGAAAAAAATCATTTTAGGGCAAAATGTAATTCAATAACGAGGGAATTTAAAATTCACCTGAAATTCTATCTAAAAAAATGTTTGCCTAATGTAAGTTATACAAGGATAAAAATGTTTCATTTTTATTTATTTATCCATTTTTATTCCACTTATTTTAATAAATAAATAAATAAAATATAATTGGATATTCAAAGAAAACCTGGAAGCAAACTCCCCTTGTCTCATGTGAAGCTCTTTTTTTATTCTTATTTTCTCTTTGATTGCATCATTACATGAGCAGTAATTTGAGCTCTCAGTAAGTAATGCATGGAAGTGGTAAGAGCTCATAGGTTCGGGCTCCATCACTACATTCATCCAACACTACAACGCTCGTACGCATCATGGTCTAATTGTAAAATCAATGCTTGTTCTTCTGTCTTATTATCCAATAATTGGGTGACTTAATCATGCCTTGATTACATCATGATAAAGGCTAAAAAAGGCTACCAGACATGGTTAAATCATTAGCATGTTTGTGTGCGGGAAAATAAATGAAAATGAAAAAACAAAGACTCCTCAACTAGGAAAAAAAGCTATTCCAGATGTTCCACAAAATTACATTACAAAAGAAAATTAATAATTGGTACAATGTGCTGTTCCTTATTATGAAAGGGCTATAAAAGGGGGGAAAAGAAACTCTTTACAATGTGCTTTTAAAAGAAACTTTGTAGCTACAGTACTTTGTCAAAGTAGATTTTTTTCAGTGTCTCCAAATGTCATTATTTTTTATTAATGCTGAATTGTTAGTAGAGTCAAAATTAGGAAATTTAAACACTGCTTGTATAATGTTCTTGTTATAAAGAATTGCTTTATTTAGTTGTTTAAAACCAAGAAGTTAAAACCGAATGGATAAATCTCCTCCATTGGCCAAGCCAAAACTCAAGTCTGAACCTTGGTAAGAAATTTCTGGCATGGTTTAAAAAATTGCTTTTTAAAGAAGCTGCGCCTATATTTATGTAAGAGGTAATTTTCAGGATTTTGCTTTTTAAAGAGCTGCTGACAAATAACAAGTTTTGACTTTAAAAACTGATTTTGAGGGATTGTTGCTTTGCAATAAAAACCCAGTCGGGAACAATCTGTGTAAGTGACATTCGTGTGCCGGTGTTGAATATGTTTGCAAGGTACTCTTTTTCCAGCTCTTTTGTTATTTTTTTCTGTTTTTGTTTCCTTTAAGTTTCTTTTAATGTATGGTTTAATTTAAATAAAAAAACAACATATATATATATATATATATATATATATATATATATATATATATATATTATAATAATATAATAATTTAAAATATTCCAGCTCATGAAATGACCCAGTAAAGTGGTGGCTGGTATTGCAGGGTCACCTGTATATTTTCTGCATGTCGCGGTTCAGGATAAACAGCGTTCATTGTAAAACTGAGCAGGAATGAAGCCTGTTTAACATACATTATGTGAAGGACAGAGATTACTTATACTCTGCATACTGTATAATATTTATAGTGCACACAAATCTGAAGTGTGGTACTCATACGGTGCTCTTTCTTGCTCTTTTCATAGGATTGTAAAATCCATTTAATTTCAGGGAGACAAATTAAATGAGAACGTAAAAATTTTACACACTTGCGGCACACTTACCTTTATTGTTTAACCCACTTCACCAAACATATAAGCTGAAAAACCAGTGCAGCTGATTATTCTACTGTTTATGTTACAAGATTTGAACGTTTTTCAAAGGTATTAAAATGTATCCCATTCCTCTTATCTCACATCGAGTTAAACTGGACTCTTTTAGGTTTAATAGTGTAAGTTAATAGTTTAAAGTAGAGTAACACTTAATTGTAAATGTAAATGACTAATTGGTTAACTCAAAGACTATTACTATCAACATAAGGATTACCACACTTGAATACACAGTTTGTGCATCTATTATCCGCATTGCATATAGTGAAATATGGGTTAAGATCTGTCTAAAAGTCCACATGTACAAAAAGCTCAAACAACAATTTAGATTTTTTTACTTTATTTATTACTATACTCAGCAAAAAAAAGAAACGTCCTCTGACTTTCAACTGTTTTTACTTTCAGTAAACTTAATGTGTAAATAGTTGTATGAACACTAAAAGAGTCAACACCATAAGACATAAACTAAAAATGTTTCCCAATGTGTCCCTGAATGAAGGGAGGCTCAAAATGAAAAGTACCAGTCAGTATCTGGTGGCCACCAGCTGCTTGAAGTACTGCAGTGCATCTCCTCCTCATGGACTGCCTATTGCGGACAGTCTGAGCACTGATGGAGGGGTTGTGTGTTCCTGGTGTGACTCGGGCAGTTGTTGTGGCCATCCTGTACCTGTCACGCAGGTGTGATATTCGGATGTACCCATCCTGTGCGGGTGTCGTTACATGTGGTCTTCCACCGCGAGGATGATCAGCCATCCTTCCTGTCTCCCTGTAGCGCCGTCTTAGGCGTCTCACGGTGGGGACATGGCGATTTATCGCCCTAGCCACATCAGCGGTCCTCATGCCTCCCTGCAGCATGCCTAATGCACGTTCACTCAGATGAGCAGGGACCCTGGGCATCTTTCTTTCAGTGTTTTTCACAGTCGACAAGTCTCTTTAGTGTCCTGCGTCTTTAGAACTGTGCCTACTTTCTGTAAGCTGTTAAGGTCTTAACGACCATTCCACAGGTGCATGTTAATTAATTGATTATGGTTAATTGAACATGCATGGAAAACATTGTTTAAACCCTTTACAATAAAGATCTGTAAAGTTATTTGGATTTTTACAACATTATTGTTGAAATACACAGTCCTGAAAAAGGGACGTTTCTTTTTTTGCTGAGTATGTATACTTATTTAAACATTTTACTTGTATCAGTATCAGACAGATTTGCTCAATTAGAGATATATTTCCACCTTACCAACAATGGACCTTATACATATATTAATTTCACAGAGTGCATTTTTTTTGCAATGTAAGCACATGTTGAAAGAGAAGAGAAATGCTATTTTGATTCCTTTGTATGTCTGCACACATGGTGACGTTAATAAATAAAAACCTTATATTACAATATCAGCTATACCGTACTGTGTATAGAATGTCATTTATTTCTATATTCAAGCTTAGTCATTGGTAAGGTGAGGAACTTGTTCTATGTGAGAGCACCAGTGAGAGATTTAATTGTGGTTCATGGGCAAATTCTCTGAAGCATGCATTATTAATATGTTGAATATTCCCCAAAGAAAATCCTCAAAGCGTTCAGGGCTTGGTCCAGGGGAAGGAAAAAAAAAAAAAAAACTTCACTTAATTTAATCTTCTCAAATGAGAGGGAGCTCTGTGGTAAGCCTCTGGATTTACTACAGTATGAAAAATGATTCAAAGGGTACAGTCCTTTACATAGAAAAATTTAATTAAATATATATTCAATTGTAGCAACACTATAGGGCACAGTATCTATTAGATTTAACCTTATGTTCATTTGAGCTGCTTGGACTCATTGTTTTGCTCAATCCAGTGATATAAACGAACAGTAAGATTACAGGTTCATTAAAAAAATCATTTCTGCATCATGTTACGCTGTTGAGGCACTCGTGTGGTGAGCGAGCTGAGCTGAAATCACTGATACTGAAACGTAGCTTAGCACCGAGGGGGAAACTCCTTACAGCTGAATGAGGGATGGAGGATGTGACGACTACAGCGGGGTCCGATGGGGTTTTAAAGCCGTCATGCGCCGCTGATCAGACTCTATACTAGCTGAGAGGGATTGGATAGTGATGCACACCCGGTGACTCTGAAAGAGCTCTTTGTCACAGCGCTGTTCACAGCGGAGTTTATTCTGTGACAGAGCACATGGTTTAATTTACATGTTATTTAGATTTAAAGGACAGCAGAAATGACTGCAGGATAAATTCGTCCAGGAGCGGCCTGTACGAGAAAAAACGAGGCAATCGTAAAAGAAAATAAATCGCTGCTTCATATGTTACATTAAAGTGGTGATTTAAAAATAAAGTAATCAATAATAATAATAATAATAATAAATATTAAATCTTTTTAATCTACTGTAAAATATTTATTTCTTTTTTTCTCTTCTATTTCTTTCTTTCTTTGCACACATCTATACTAGTGGCCCAAAGTATTAAGACAACACATGTCATTTTGGTATTTACTGTTTGATATGAATCACAACTATGTATCATCGTTCTCCCTGTGCAAAGACCCAGGTGATGTTTCTAATCAGTTCTCTCGCTGCCTGAAAAGGTGATGTGCTAATGAACTGAAAAACAAGTGAAAACACTGTGTATGTGATGAAGGTGTTGCTAGGGTTAGGGTTAGTGACTGGGTGTGAATGTGGGTTTAGTCAGACAGCTGCTCTCTCCTCAGTACTGCGGACCGTACAGACCTACTCTCACCCACGCTGAGACACACAGTTAGTGTCATTAACCACTGGACAACACCTGGGACACGCCCACTCATACATACAGTCACACCTCACAGTGCTGTTACTGTCTGTTATAACCACTCACGCAATGCCTCTCGTTCAGTCAGATTACTCAGTCGGATCTAACTGTCGTACAAAGCATGCTATAATCTGTTTCTATTTAAGGCCTGGCGGTGAATAGTTTCACTACAGGGGGGTAATTACAGTCCGTTTTTGTATTCTGAAATGCTCGTCTATAATTTCATGCTTTTACATTGCTCTTCATCGCAGTTGCCTCTTGTGTGCTGTAGAACTTTTTTCTGCACTCTGCATACCCCTCTACACTGATTGCGTGACTTTACAATGCCCTTTTTAGCTTGTGTAATTAAGATCTCACCGTACCTCGTATTCTCTCCCACACTGACTGACTTTGCAGCTGAAAATGCAGCCTAGTCATCGTTTTCAATGTTTTTGTCCTTGAGGTTTGATCGAGTGAGGGTTGTGAAGTCTCTTGTTTCCATGGTGATGTGAGTTTTAAAGTTAAGATCCCAAACTCCTGTAGATGAAGCCAGATTTACTCCATTATTCTAGATTGCTAGATGACCATAGACCTTCTCAAATATATTTCAGATATATTAAATAATCATTTAAAACGCAAATGTTTCATATTTCTTTATGACCTGTAAAAATTGCTGCTTAAATTAAAGCATTCAATGCAAAATTAAGGATTTACCCCAAAACATCCATAATGTCCGTAACCATGTCAAATTCATGCTGTAATATCTATAAAATAATACACTTCTTCAGGTTTATGTGTTTCATGTAAAATCTAAATTGGCCAAGTGTGATCTAAATGACTATAAAGATTGTTGAAATGTTTGATTTTTAAAAAGTTTTTTTTTTTTTTAAACACTACAGTCATAAAAGGGCATGACATTGTATTTAGCAAATGTTTTCTTTTTATCTGATAAAAATATAAATGCGTATGCATATTTACAAAAAAAAATATGAAGCATGGATCGGGAGATAAGAGCATTAAGTATTATAAAAAAATGGTGTTATATGATCGTATTATTATCCCATGATTATGTAATGATTTTTTAGTACCAATGCCATGTTTTGGATGAACGTATCATTAATAATCAATGTTATTTAATTTAGTTCACCAACTGGCAGTGGTGTTAATGGTATCGCTAACTGTTATGTATTACATATTACTCCTTTTGGTCTTTTTGGCTCCCTGGTGTCCCTTTCTACTTTTTCTAACTTTTTTAAAGTTTACTGGTTTCTTATGTAGCATGTTTTAAAAGAAATGTTTCTGTAATTTTATGAGAATTAAAAAAGAAAAAAAAAGGGAAAAAAATGTTACATCTTTTTTACACTTGCTTGTATTTTTGGAATCCAGTGCCAGGGAGTTTAGTACATTTTGTTGAAGTGTAAAAACAATGAACCAGTTTGTGGTCCGTGGTCTGAGGCTGACTTCAGCAGATCTGTAGTTCTCTGCTCGGCGAGACCGCCCTGTAATCATTCTTTTTATTTTTTTAATGCGGATTTTATGCCCGCTTGGTTGCTTTAAAAATATTCACACTAACATTTTGTGCATCCAAATGCAAAAAAAGTTACAAATAAATTATAAACTTGTAATTATGAGGTTCACCTTAAAAAATCCCAAATATCATTCCAGGCTCGAGTATGAACACACACTTAATATTTATTTTGATGTCATATTTGTCCTTTCTCTTTAAGGGTGCCAATATTTATGAAAGTCGTCGTATGTTTCATTGAGCAAAGGCTGCTTGGGTTGCCATCCTCTGCACCACAAACCCATGACACATTGCAAGTGTACAGAAAACAACACATGGTTTCTTTAACAGTGCAGAATGGATTGAACACCAGAAACGACAGACAGATGGGACGCGCAGATCAAAAACACAAAAATAAACAACTTCACAGAGCCGCGTGAATGCAACAAGCTAACGCGAGATACGCTGATACATCCCGCGTCTTGTGTACAGATGGTAGAGGAATATTCATGCTTATGGTTGGGGAGGGGCTAAAGATCTCGATTTGTCCATGACTCAAGAGGAAATACGTTTTGTCTGAAAGAAAAGATTGAAGAAAGCATGTTAAAAAAAAAAAAAAAAACATCTTTAACACTTAAATGTAATTCACGTAAATGAGGCTAAAATGTTTAAACACACATTAAAATTATTTTTTGGGCCCTTTAATTTTCTAATAGGGTTAATGTTTCCTGTTGTCATGGCGATTAATTAGTCACACTTGTTGCTTATTAGTGCATCTAATTTGTAATTGCATTTAATGAGAATGCTTCCTGTTCGTGTTTGTGGAATAGTGCAGGTTATTATTTTTTGGGGCGCGGATTGTGTTTTGTTTTGTTTAAATGTCTAAACAGCCTGATTGTGATAATAATAAACACAATATGAGCACAGACTTGCATCATGAATGTTCTTTCCTATCCGAGACTGCTGCACTTTAGTTAGTGTTTAATGTAAAAAAAAAAAAAAAAAAGCAAGCTGTGTAGAATTAAAAGTTTGGTGTAAACCTTAATTTAAAGTAACATCTGTATTAACACTATTATAAACCAAACAGCCCTGTTAAACTTTAGTGAAGACCATGAAGTTCCCACCACGTTCTTCAATATTTTTAGGAAAAAGTGGAAACTTTCATGGTCTTCTTCATAGTGTGATGGGAGTCAAAATGGAAAATCTTTGAAATTCAAAAAGTTCATACTTCTTCCTAGCTGGCCCCTGTTACGCACATAATCACTTGCTCACCAAGTCGAATGTGATTAAACATTATTATTACTAAATCCAAAAAATCATGGATGTGTATGCAGTCAGACGGTGTGTGAATGGACATTGGAAGGTAAGAAACATGTTATAAATAAAATGTGCTATTCTGTTGTTTTAAGGTTGCATTTACAATGTTTTTAAAACATATTTTTAGGCTTATTCTATTATATAAAGAAACAAACAAAAATTTTGGTCGGACGTGTTTTAATTACAACTTTAAAACAACATCATACAACATTAGGGTGTCTCTACTGGATTGACTATGAAGCTCACGTGAACTGTTAAAATTGAATTGATTCATGTTTGTTCAACTTAATCTTATATAATTTACTGGAAATTAAATAAGGAATTCCTTTTCACTCGATCCCTCATCAAGACATGCAGACGAGGTGTATTAATTGTAGAAACCCCAACATACCCTGGCGATGTCTTTGCTGGTGTATCGTAGGTGCTAATCAAAAACGGTAAATTGTTGTTAAACAGTTGTTTAAATGTAATTTAATTTGCAAAAAAATGACTTACAGCCTGAACCGAGCTCCAGTCGTTCACAATCAATTTTACAAGGAAAATGCAGTGCAGTGCGGAAAATTACATTTAGGTCAATTTCAGTTATCAGGTGACAGGTGAGAGAAAAATGGAGGTTCTAGGTGACACTGAAGACGGATGGTAGTTTGACAAGTGGGGAGGGTCACACCTCAGTAATTACGATGGGAGGTGAAGTGGGCTTTCCTTCCCCTGCGTAAGTGCTTGTCTGAGCCCATGGATTTCCAATCTTAAACTCCCATTAACCATTTGTTTGTCAATTGCACCGAGTCACCTCACCATAGCTGCATATCATAAATTCATCATGTTTAAACTGAAGCTGGCAGTCATATAGTCCAAAGGTTCAGTAAAGTACCGACCATGGCCTGCCGCTGTGCAGCTTAGTCAATTATTTCAAAATGTCAGAATAAGAAAAACATCTATCGGGTCCCAGATTGTCCTTGACCATTAACTTGGCCGAGGATGAAGTTCAAAAAACAAATTAAAACCACCGGTACAAGATCTGATAAAGAAGTGTGAGCACTTTATATGTATTTCTCACCTGTTCTTTGTTCACCTTTTAAGCAAGCAATTTCATTTTCAGCTGCTTTCAGCTTGTGCTCATCCAAAGCCATCATGACCTTCTGGAAAAACTTGAAGCTGCACTTGAGGTTTTATGAAAAGCTTAGATTAAGGGCATAAACAGCATGTTGAACCCCATGATGACACTGTCGGCACTGGTTAGAGCTTTCACGCCTTTGATCAGAATTCCCACATCCCCCGAGCTCCACATCCCTTTTTCTTTGGATCGGGTAAATCCCCATGACTGTGCTTGTGATATCCCTCTCTACATCCTCAGTGGAGGAGACCTGAACATCAACATCACACACACACACACAGCATTCATGTTTTTTTAACACTACAAACAGAAGACTTTATAGAAAAATATAAATTTTCAGCTGCATGTTAGAGGAGCAGGATAGAGTCAGTTTAAGGAGGCAGTGTGTCATGGTTAGCATAGTGGTGTTCAATTCCCACTTCTGATCTGTGTGTGTGGAGTTTGCATGCCCTAAGAAGGATTGGCACCCTGTCCAAGGTGTACCCCACCTCATGCCCTAAGTCTCATGGGATAGGCTCCAGGCCCCACGTGACCCCTGAACAGGTATAAGTGTTAAAGTAGATGAAGGAAAAATCTAATTAATGCAGAAGAAGGACATTTTATTGGAAACTCACCATGCTCTTACTTTAGTGACTGGAACTCGTCTGGGACAATTCAGGTCATGAGTTTGTGTCAATATTGTCATTTTTGACAATAAAGTCATTTTGGAGTCAACATTGTGTTAGGGGCCTTTGGTCAATGTAATCCCGTTGTTGTGTAGTCAACGCAGTTCTCATGTAATTTCATTAAAGTCATTCTAACTTTCAAAAACAAAAGTAAAACCACTGTTGTCCCAACATCTGTAACATTAGCTAATCAATGACAACACAAAATTTTGACAATCAAAAATTCCTGCTGGGAGACGACAAATAGACAAGCATGGGAGGAGATGGGACAGGAGCCAAAACATTCATTCACAGCAGAACGTCAAACAATTCTGAAATTTAAAATACAGAACTGCAGGCGGTACTCAGTGTGCAGAGTGAAAATCATGACTAGATGCTTAGTGAATCACTTGTCATGGTCAAAATCAGATGTCAGTTGCTGCCAGATCACATTTTACTGCTTTATTTAAATCCTTGATGGACGTGCTCTCTCTTGTCACTCTGCTAAGATGTGTAGCTGTGGGCCGGGATGCTGTAAGATTCTCATTAGAAATACTGATCAGCCTTAATGCTAAGAAATGTACAGAGAAATCCTTAAATGTACAGTATAACACAACTCTCTCTATATAAAACTTTCTATACAGTATACCTTTTTTTTAAAATCTTTGAACAATCATTGGGTTTGCTGTATTTGGGAGGCATGTTGTATACGCATTTAGTGCTGCCTGATCAGACCTTATATGGCGCACCCTTGTAGTTTGAGAAGGCGTGGTATTTAAAGAACTTATATGAGAAAGAGACTAATGCTGTATTATAACTAAAGTTTTTGTTTTGTTTAAATGTTTCTCTTTGTACTGTACGAGGATGTTATTCACAAGTTCTATGTGACGCGTATCTTTCTTGTTACACTTGGTTACTCACGACTCAAAAGTCCGTTGAATTCTTTGTCTCTTGTTTTATTGTCAACATCAAAGTTCTTTTAAGTTCTTACAGTTTCTTGCATAAATCCACTGTGGTGACGACAAGCCGTTTGCTGTATCCTGTAGCTTACAGTCTTAAATGATCGTTACAGCAATCTAATGCTGTATCCTTTGAATACAATATTACAGTCAAAAGCTTGTGTTCTCCACAAATTCCGTATCCTAACAACTTCTACTGTGCGTAATAGACATGCAGCTACATAACTACATAATTACGTCACAGTGCAACTTACGATTATCGTACTAAATGCTTAACTAATAAACTTAATGCGTAATGCTAAACTAATGAAATAAAAATAAACACAACAACAAATTTATAAAAATTAAACATGGCCCTTACACTCTTGATTTTGAGATCAAAAATGTTCCCTATGCAAGCAAACTTTACACTTTTTCCTGTCCCAAGTTGCTGTCACTCACCAGAAAAACACAGTAAAAGCACAATTTTTTTTTATTTTTTTATAAAAACTCATCCAACATTTATTGGAACTAAATTGCATATTTTCATTGCCACAAACACAATTGTAGGCTGATTTTATCCATGGGCACAAAACTGTAGCTGGTGAAGTTGTATTGTTTCAAAATTCGAAATGATATCCCCAAAATGACTTTGACATGAAAGTTTGGCATTTTTAACGCCCATGTGACTCCAAGGAACACTGCGAGAATAATTTTGCAACAGCTTTGCAACCACTTGTTTGATTTGAAAAACCTCAAAAGTGCCTAAATGGATTTTTCTCATTTTATTTTCAACTTGTTCATACAGTATGTTTCTTAAATGCAATTTTAATATATACATATACTGTACTGGTTGTTGAATTTATATTTACAGCTGCTTGTGTTTCGCCTGCTTTTGAGAATCCTCTGCTGCTACACTCTCTAACAAGTTTTCTTTTACAGGTAACTCCATACACTGTCTCTAGCCTAGCAGATGTGTCTTATCTTCCCAGCCAATCGAAATGAGTGTAGACTCAGGGTGAGGCACTCGTCCTAATTAAGAATTATGGAACAGAACACAAGCAGAGAACAAACATCAGACATCTGCCGTGGAGGTCAGCCCCAACATGGCGCCCAGTAGCTGTGCTCCACATGTGAGTGGTATAACTTCTGATATAATGTCATGATTAAATACACTGGGTTTGAGTTATGAATGCTTGCTAGACGGATAATGATCCGATGTTGAATATTAGCATCAAGCAGCCAACCTGTTAGCCAGAGCTGAAATATATTTGGATAAGTGATCACTTACCTGTGGAGAGCAGCAACCAGACGCCATACTGAGGTTGACCTCCACGAAACCTCCTCTCCTCATACTCTAGGTCATAATTAAATCACACCCATAAACACTTATCTGATTCATCTGACGGCTGCAAAGAAGAAATAAATCTCATATACTGTACGTGTAACTATCTATATCAATAAAACGTGACCCAGATATGTTAAGACCATTGCAAATTATTTTACTATGCATGTCTGATGAGATTTCACCCCATGCTTCCTAGAGCAGCTCCCACAAGACGGACTGGCTTGATGGTGTCTTCCTTCGTACCGTAGGGTCAAGCTGCCCGCACAAGTAAAATTCCGACTAACTTTGTTTGTAAAATGGATGAATTTTCTTTTTATCATTATTTGCATGAAATTTGCAATCGATCCCAAACTTTTTTTGGGGAAAGCGTACAAATACACTACTTTGCAAACTCTTGAGCCCCACCCCATAATTTTTTCATATTGCATTTAATTAAATTACATTGATTCATTGAAAAAAATAATTGAAAAGAAAAAAAAAACATGAACAAATGTTTTACAGGCAGCATGCATTTTTAAAATTGGTTGTTTATGTAAAAACCACAGCAGCAACCACTCAGCGTTCAGCATCAGGAGTAGAACTAACCATCGGCCTGATCATCTGTCATCATCTGCACCTGTTTCTTACTGGTTCAGGCCTTAATTTAGATGTTTCTTTTTATGCTTGAGTGATTTATAGGTCACTGTGTGGCTTAACAAACAAAACACATTCCTCTGAAACAGGCCCTCGGGAAATCTGGAGAACTGTCCCTCAAGACTACATTAAAAGTACAAGAAAAGTCAGGCACAAAACATATATCACTACTATATATCTGGCTTTCTATAAGCTATATTTAAAACAAGCTCTGTGTGTGTGTGTGGGTGTGTATGTGTGCATCAGAAATACATCTGAGAATCGTACATGCATCAATATTGAGAATGATCTGACTCTATGGTGATGTGTGCAGTGAGCGCTACCTGCTCTGCCTCTCTCGACAGTTTCAGAGGAACAGAGACTCGATGCGTCCTGTAACTACAATCGCTCCCTTTCACTCCTGCCTCGGAGACGCTGTGCTGCTGCCAGAAGAGCTGCTAATGGTTTCCTTAGAGCAGCGTGTGGAGGAATAAATTACAATATAATACATTTGGGCACGGTCTCTTTCCTTATGATGGTCTAAAAAAATCACTAGAGTTGTTAGTCGCTTTTTAGAAGGTTACTCTGAAATAGATAGATAGATAGATAGATAGATAGATCATTTTATTTATAAATTGTAGCAAAGTACCTTTAAAAATAACACAAGAACACAAGATTTAATCTACAGTAGCAATAGTTTGTGAGACAGAACAATAACTGTAAATAACAATAACTTCAAATATATTTTATATAAATGGTAAACTGAGACTGTTGTTCTCACTTTGTAAGCACCCCGCTGAAAACCTGGCAAACTTAGGTGTGATATTTCACAATGATTTTAAATTTGCTAAACAGATAAATGCAAATTCAGATTCTCTCAGCTAAGAGTTTTGACTAAAGGTCATTCCATTTTGGTCTTGAAACCAAAAAGTGACCGGAGCCTTTATTTAGTCTCGACTTATTTATTATTCACTTTCGCTTTTTTGTATTTCTGACACAAATCCTGTAGGCCAGGTGTTACAGCTTTCTGATTCACCAGCTGCTTTTGAGTAGGTCACAGGACTTTGTTCTAATTGCACGCTCAAATTACTTTTAGACAGATCCAGCCATAGACAAAAATACATACAGTATATGAGTTTTTTTTTTTTTTTTTTAAAAGGTGGAAATCAGTTTTAACAAGTTCAGTTTTTAAATGTGCTTTAAATAAGTTTAAGGTTGTTAATTAGTGGATTCATTAAAATCAGGTGTGCTGGGAGCTGAGGAAACACTAGGGCGGTGCAGGGAGGAGGTCCTCCAGTACCAGAGCTACAGTAAGAAACACTGCTGTACAGGTTGGCTTTATTGAAGCTGATGCTGGGTATGAGCGGGTTTCAACTTTATTGAAAACTGTTTTGGATTTACCTCATTTAACAAAGTCATGGCTTTTAAATAAATAAATAAATAAATAAATAACTTTTACAACACAATACAGTAAGTTAAATCTTTTAAGGGGTCCATTAGATAATGACTGCAGTTATTAATAAGTTTTAGCCGCAACAAGTTATTTAACCCTTAACTGATGCAAAAAGTATCTTCTCCTTTCTTATACAACAACGTCAGAAGGGATTCCCTGTGGTTGGATATATTACTGCTTCAGAAGGATCACATTATTGTCCTGGATCAAGCAAAGTTAACAGGAAGTTGCGGTTAAAACAACAAAAAATGGGTAAAGAAGTGTAAATCACCCTATTAAAGCCTGGAAGGATAGTCGTTATCCATCATCACTGGGAGAGAAATTTGGTCAGAAAAACATCCTGAATAAGCATGATGGGTGATCACTAAAAAAAAAAAAAAAACAGTAGAACTTACAGCTGTGTTTAATAGTGAAAGTAAGAGCATTTCACACACACACAATAAGTCCTGAAATCTTGTGCTACCCAATTCTGTGGTGTCCTCCAGTACCTCTTTAGCCTAAGTCTGTCTCTACAGAAAGTCCCTGCATTGTGGAAAACATCATGCATTGTACCGGTCCCCAAAATACCACGTCCTTGTCCCAGAACAACTACAGGCCTGTTGCTTTGACATCGCACATTATAAAGGTGTTTGAGAGACTGATCCTGGATATGTTTTCTCCTCTGGTGAAATCCTCTCTGGCCCCTTTTCAGTTTGCCTATCAGCCTTTCATGGGAGTAGAGGACGCCATATTACACCTGCTCCATCGAACCTACAGTACTCTTACCTCAACAAGCCTAGGACCACCTCAAGGATGATGTTCTTTGACTCCAGTGCCTTCAACTCGATCCAACCAGCAGGACTGGGGTAGAAACTAATGAACGTAAACATTGACACTCGCTTGGTTTCCTGGATCATGGACTATTTGACTTGCCGTCCCCAGTATGTCCGACTACAGAACTGTGTGTCTGAGACAGTGATCTGCAGCACTGGAGCTCCCCAGGGGACTGTACTGTCTCCGTTTCTTTTCACCCTCTATACATCCGACTTTAGATATAACTCAGAGTCATGCCACCTGCAGAAGTTCTCTGACGACTCTGTGGTTGTTAGATGTATAAAGGAGGGTGATGCCTCAGGGTACCTGTCTGTAGTGGACGACTTAATTTCCTGGTGTGAGCGTAATCACCTACAACTGAACATCAGGAAAACAAAGGAGATTGTTGTAGACTTTAGGAGAAGCAAGACCCCTGTGACTCCTATATCTGTCAAGAGGGAGATAGTGGACATGGTCTGAGAATACAAATATCTGGAAGTCCATCTTGATAACAAACTTGACTGGTCACTCAACACAAAGGCACTCTACAAGAAAGGCCAGAGCCGGTTGTATTTTTTCGAAGGCTCAGGTCTTCAACATCTGTAACACCATTCTACAGATGTTTTATGAAACCACTGTGGCGAGTGTCATTTTTTACGTTGTGGTCTGTTGAGGTTGTAACAAGAAGGTGTCTGATAGGAACAGACTGGACAAGGCAATTAAAAAGGCCGGATTTGGTCTTGGCATGGAGCAGCGAAGTGTAGTAGCGAAGAGGAGGATTCTGTCCAAAGTACAATCCATTTTGAACAATCCATCTCACCCGCTATATAGTGTTTTCACTGACCGGAGTAGCAATTTTAGCCAGAGACTGATTACGATCAAGTGTTCCACAGAGCGCCACAAGAGATCTTTTCTCCCAACAGCCATAAAATTATACAACTCTTTTCTGTAAGTCATACACACATGTATGTGGATATTTACTGACGGTAACACAACAGGTCATTAATACTTTCCTGTATTAATAATATGATAATTGCAATATTACTTCCCAATAAAATATATATTACAATATTACATATAATAATACAATATTACAAACATATATTAGATTACTGTGCAATATTTACAAATGCTCTTGGGTACTTACTGTTTTAGGACTCATTATACTTATTCAATTTTCTTTGTAGTTTTTTATTACTTTTCCTTTACACAACAACTGTGAGCAAGAATAAGCAATTTCTCTCTGAGGTTAATAAAGTTCTTTGAATTTTGAATCTTTGAATCAATGTGATAAGAAGTCATGGGATTTAAACTAAATACAGTAGCTGTGTAACCTTAAAAAAAAAAAAACACCTAATCCATCTGAGGCTAATTGGATTTCAGCTTTAGTTTTCTAGGGAGCATAAAGTCCAGACTGACCCTGTTCAGTGTAAGAAGAGACGTGGATGAAGCGGTGCACCCATCATACCCAGTGCCGACTGTACACGCCTGTGGAGGCAGTGTTATGACCTGGAATTTTGCACAATATATACCCAAAAAAATTTAATCAGCTGATGACCTGAATATACTGAACGACCAGGGTATCTCATCAATGGATTTTTTTTTTCCCTAATGGCACGGTGTATTCCAGGAAGAGGATCACATGATTCTTTGGGCTCAAATTGTGAAAGAATGGTTTAGGAAGCATGAGACATCAATTTCACACATGGATTGGACACCACAGAGTCCAGACCCATTATGCAGCGGTAAGACTTTCCCATGATCAATAGAAGATTTTAGAGAGAAATGAATGCACCTATTGGACAGAAGGTTATAAGGTTATTGAAACAAAGCCATAGTGAATGTGTGTGTAATTAAAGCAAATGTCAAAAGGCAAAACTAAATACTAGCATGTACAATATTCTTTTTGGTAGTTGATGTAATATGAATATGTTATTCTAAATATAAAAAAAGTAGGTGAGATCTGGTGAGGAACATGAATTGAATAAACAAATAAGTGAATAAAAAAATTAACAAACAGTGGAAATCTATACAAGCCAACATCGTTACTGGCTGTATGCTATAAGTCTGATTCAGGAAATCATCAACCTGCGACTGCAGAAAAGAAAAGCTTTTAAATAAATTTTGTGCAAAGATATTTTTTAAATGTATTTATTAATTATTATTATTATTATTATTATTATTATTATTATTATTATTATTATTTTACATTAGGAATTAAAATCTTTTTAACATAACTTATTTATGTAAAATATTAATAATAAAAAACTGAAATTCTTTACAAAAAAAATCTGTTGGCTTTTGAACTGAATTTTCTGATAAATAAAGAAAATGCATTTACCCACAAATTTGCCAGCTATGAGCAAAATCGAGCAGCCATGTTCATAATGAAGTGGAAAATGTAACCTGAAATATCTCCTTTGATGAAGTCTTTATTCACTCAGCAAATGGAAAGTTTAAAATGGGTGTTATCTAAATGCAAAGATGGAGCAGGAATATTTTATTTCCTATTACCTCGTATAGTTTCACTTTACTGAGACACGAGAGATTCAATATGATCCTGTTCCTCAGCACTTATTAAATTGACCCAGTTGGAGATAAGAGCCACCAGCAGCTCCAGCAGTCTTCTTCTGGATTAGGAGGCTTTCCACTGTCTTGAGAGAGAGAGAGAGAGAGAGAGAGAGGGAGAGGAAGAATTTTCATCTCTCCATATCATCACAGAGTTTATTATATTAATTAAGAATCATCACCAATAGTGAGATTTTGTGACACTGGGTTTACTCAGAACTTAAAAATGATGTTAAGTAAATTAACATAATTTAAAGGTCATGTATTATACTCTTTTTTAAACAACTTAAGTCTAAGAGTTCTCCCAACAGTGCCTGTTAATGTTTCAGCTCAGATTATATACTCTACAATTCATTGACAAAAGGAAAAGATAAAAAAGGGATTTTTTTTTTTGCCTGTTGATTTAGACACAAAAATATGCATGGATATGAATGTGCAAAACTAAATGTTTGATTAAAGTCAATTTCATGCCCCTTATTATCTGATATTAAGAAAAAAGAAGTAAAAATATTTGGAAAATTAAGGTGTGATATTTCACAATACATCCACCTTATTCCTGCTTCACATGATTCCCTACATGGACTGTGAGCGAGCCTTCTGATTCGTTGTTTTTAGTTGCATTAGCTGTGTTAGTGTTTAAACTAAAGATGTTTATTGTTTGGCTTGAATGAACGTAAACAATGTAGAAACACAATAATTTTAAAAGCTCAGGCTGGCTAATGTAATCATCTTCCCTCGCTTACGGAAGAACAAGAAGATGGTGTAAAGACATGAGCTCAGATAACCTACTGCAACATGTTTATCTACTTCATTTAATCTGTTGTATCTTGCACTAATTACACAAAAACAAATCTGGTACTTACATTAATTAATCAGTAAGGGAATTAATCGGACAATGAGAAAAGACTTGCCATGGCAAATAAGTGGAATGCTCAGACATAAAGAACTCTGCATGTTTAAATTTCACAGCCATGTTCGTTCGCTTCTTGGAGATGGAAAAAAAACTGTAAAAAAAAAAAAAAGTTCATGTCTGTTAGACAAATGCTTCTGATAGAAATGTGCTTGTGTTTGTAAAACTCCTCTTCCAGCCATTGGTTTAGTTTATCCTGACTGTGAATGGCACAATTATTTCCAGGAAAAGTCCACAAAGATCTACAACATTTATTTAAAATGAAGTAATCAAATTTACTTAAAATTTCCCCTCGCGTTGCTTTCATGAATAAAGTACATAATCCCTGAAAGCATAGTTGATGCAGATACATATTAGTCCATTCCTTTTCCAAACCAAGAACCTTATTTAAAAAACCTATTTTAGTTTTTTAGTTATCAATATATTACATTTTTAATAATAATAATTCTATAATTCTAATAATAATTAGAAAATACACTACATGACCAAAAGTATGTACACCATTGGCCATCACACCTTTTGCTGTTATAATAAGCTCAGCGTTTTAAGAACAGCAGGTCTTTTAGGGTGTTCCCAGTGTGCAGTGGTCAGGACCTACCAAAAGGGCCCAAGAGAGAACAACCAATGAACTGCCAACAGGGTCATTGGAGGTCAAGGCTCACTGATGCGCATGGGGAGCGAAGGCTAATCGTCTGGTCTGATCCCACAGAAGACCCACTGTTGCTCAAAGTGCTGAAAAAAGTACATGCTGGCTCTGACAAAAAGGATATGGCTGTGTAGCTGCAGAAAAGCTTGGGGTGTCCACGCTGACCCGTGTCCACCACCAAAAGTACCTACAATGGTCACAGGAGCATAAAAACTGGACCATGAAACAATGGGAAAATGTGGCCTGGTTTAATGAATCAGGCTTTTTTTGTACATCATGTGGTTGGCTGTGTGTGTGTGTGTGTGTGTGTGTGTGTGTGTGTGTGTATGTGTGTGTCATTTACTTGGGGAAGAAATGGCACCAGGATGCAGTATGGGAAGAAAGTACGCCAATGGATGCAATGTGATGCTCTGGGCGATTTTCTGTTGGCAAACTTTAGCAATTCATGTGGATGTTGTCAAGTGGTCCCTTTCAGCAGCAGAATGCACCTTGACACACCTTGTTCAGGAATTTGATAAAACATGATAAAAGTATTGAAATGGCTTCTTCACACCTCAATTCAATCAAGCGTCTGTGTTATGTGCAACGAAAACAAGTCTGATCCATAAAGGATCCACCTCACAACATACAGTGCTTAAAGGATCTCCTATTTATAGCTTGGTGCCAGACAACACATACCTTTAGGGGTCTAGTGGAGTCCAAGCTTTAATGGGTCAGGGTTAATTTGATGGCACGAGGGGAACTACACAATATAAGGCACATTTGATGTTGATGTAAGTACAGTGTAAAGAGGAAAGGAAGTCTAACTGTATATTTAAATAGAAATTTGTAATAATGCTACTTTATATCAATCTGTGTCTGTTTGTGTTTGTGTTTTTTAACTTAACTATAAATATCACTAAAAAGCTAAACTAAATAAGTCCTTAATAGGAAAACATAGTGGATTTGTACCTGTGATTATTGTGTAGATTACAGACTGATGTTGTCTTATGCTAATATGATTCACAATAATAAAAATGTGGCCAATATAATAGAACGCTGTGGCCTGGAAACAAATCACAATAATGTTTCAGATTTGCACTTTCTAAACAGACGATAGTGTGTAGAATAAATGACTTTCAGTTAGACTCTCTGTTTAACTATTCAGAGAGTCTAAATTGTGGTTAGTGCTATCAGAAGCATTTTGCTGTTGATCTTTGATAATGTCACACATAACAACTAACACACAAAGAACTGATAACTGTTTAATTGTTATCTTTTTAAGACAATTGTTTTCATAGATTGTCTTTGCTGGAAATAAAGCATGTGAACAAACTATGAAGAATTGCAGTAGACTGTAATTAAGGAACTTGGCTGTAAAAGTTTGTTTAATGGACCATTCGGTGCACAGTTGTGCAGAATCTTACTGTTCTTTCTTTCTCTCATGTCACTTTTACTGAATGATGATGGAAGTAATAATGAGGTACAATAATGAGCCTTATTTTTGCACTGTCCAAATGCACTCTTTTATTGTCTATGTAAAAGAGGTATTGCTGAACCGTGCCTGTTCAGGCAACAGCGGAAACAACCAACAAACCAGGCGTGGAGGTGGGGGCGGGCTCTTCTTATATGAGGTCACATTAGGAAGAGAAATCTAAACATTTTCACTAGAAAATGCCAATTCTATACTCAAAGGTAGACATATTTTTTAATGGACCATTAATGCTTAAATATCAATAAATATCAGTGGAGGTTGTTCATGTAAGACTTTTTTAATCAGGCTCCTGCCCACTTCTGGACATTTTTTAATATTGTACTTATAAGCTAAATAGAATGTAAAATGAACCTGTGCACTGAACTCCATCGTGAGCAGCGCTATGAGAAGGAGTACTTTCAGAGCCGCAGGTCACACATCACTATCCAATCCCACTCAGCTAGTGTGGAGTCTGATCAGCGGCGCATGACTCCTCAAAGAGATCAATTCAGACTTGTTTTCATACACTATTGAGGCCAGAGGTTACACAAAGAGAGGCTGGTGAAAGAATGCCTGTTTAAAGCACATAGCATACATTTATTTATTTATTTCATGCATGCTTCACAACATTGAAATGAATTTAAATGTGTGAAATGTAGAATAATTAGATTACTTTAACGGCACCACACAGAGAGCTTTATTACTGCACAGGACGTCACCAGGTTGTGAACAAGATCTATTACTGAGTCTGGTCTTTAAGTTGCATTTCTAAGCCAGGACAGGTACACATGCTTTAGATTTAGCATATGTTAGTCTCATGGCCGGTAATATTAATAATTAATATTATAATTAAATAGGTCTCAGATTGAGATTTTTGGATGATCATATTCCTGATGATGTCACTTTTTGAACACTGGTGCACTTCTTGTTCAGTTACAAGTGGCTTTTATATTTGGTTCAAACTGTGCTTGAGTACCCCGTGCCGTGCTCCAACACAACTTTTCCACTGGACGCAAAAGTATAGAACTTTAGGGTGAAGTTTTAGGTTTTTTGGCCCATAGTATGAAAGAGTCCTTAGAAAGAATAATACATTTTTCTTGTAGAGAACCGAAATTCTCAGTTCTGATAAAGACACATTAATATTTTTTTTTTCTATGCGTTTGCGTATGATTGTCTAGCATGGAGGTAAAGACTTTTAATCATTATTAAGAGTTATACTGTTAATTAGCTCAAGAAGCGCGTGTTAATTACTCAAAGCAAACGTGAAAGTTTTAATGTGAAGAAAGCAAAGCGACTTTGAAGCTCTTCTTCACTCACACAGATGCTGGGCACGTCTGCACAGACTTTTCTTTACTGCCTCCTTCAGACACTGAAATGTTTGATCACATTTCAACACTTGTTTGAAAGTGTGACTTTTTTTTTCTCAGGTTTATTTTTGGGAAGGATTGTAGGAGCACAGCGGTGCGTCAGGCAAATGATCTGTTCCTAAATTGCAGAATGATTTTGTCTCCCGCAGCCTCAAATCTCGTCTGTGAGCGAAATTATTAAGGAAGAGAAAGCAGCGATATCTCTTCATCCTAAATGTCCTCAATCGTTTAAGTGTAGTTAGTGTTTCGTGTGTTTGAACAGAACCCTGGCGTGCGGGTTTTTTTCATGGAGCTTTAGTGATTCACGAGTAGCTCTTAACAGTTCTTGAGATGATTCGAGGCGTGTAGTGTCACAGAGATGAGTGATATTTAGTTCGGGACAATTCAGCACGTTATAGTAAAATACTTAGAAATGTGAGAAAGCCCCTTTAACCACGCCCACTTTCACCACTATACTATTTAGAATATGCAATACTGTATGTAGTAGATTTTTCCTCCTTATGCATAAACCCAGTAACATAAGACTATGTAAGTGACATTGAAAGACAATGTCACATATAAGCTGGTCAAAGCTAGCCAAAATGAGAAAAAATAAAACAATAGGAGTTTAATATGATCTATTTCACCTATAAATAGCATGTGGGCGTGTCCTGTCTCAGGTCCTTATTGGATAATTAGGTTTGATGGAAAGACGGTACCTCTTGTTGGATTCATACAGAATACATAAACTGAGAGTATTTATCTTTTATTTAGTTAATTTTAGCGACGTGTTTTAGAAAGATATTCACGGAGACTGAGACAGCTGAAAGCGCACCGTGTATATTCTCTTTATTTCAAAAAACACAATATTTTGTGGATATTGTGAGTGCACATCAATAAAAGTAGCCCCTTTACAAATTCAAATGATGTACTACACTTATGTATATGATCAAAAATGATGGAGCATTTTAAGTTCTTTTTACGGTAACCAGAAGAAAATACAAATGTGCCCGCCGGCGTGTACGCGGACTGCTAAGGGTTCAACTTACTGGACTTATAATAATCTTATCTTCATCTCTTCTCAACAACTGATTGACTGATTCCCATATTAACCAGCACAAACAGGAAGTGTGACAAAATTTAACTCAACAGTACATCATGTAAAGTGGACAAAGTTCACACTTAGGTTTAATGAGATAATCACATGCCAATTATGATACATTTTATCGCCAACTATGATACATTCACAACAGGAAGTGAGGCTTTTAAACTAAACTGTTATTTTATTCAGAGTGTTCATCCAAGCAAGGCTTTAGGATTTGTGGAAGCCATGCTTGGATAAACACTACATAAAAAAGAAACCTTTGCCAGAAGCTGAGATGATGCTCCAGCTGAAGGTGTGCTAGAATTTCACGGACATATTCAGTGCCGCAAAATTAATGATAATACCATCCACCTGCCACTAAAGTGCAGAAGCATCTTTGTTGCAAACTTGGCTCTTGGACCCCTTGTGTTTGCCTGTGACACTGAAGAGTCTGTGTTACAGTGAAGTTATCACAGATGGGATGGTTTTATACTTCTCTTCATGTCATTTCTAACAACACCCTTATACACCCATTATTAACTCACGCCCTCTCGTGGCGCAACGCTTCATTAAAGCCGCTTGTGTTTTATGGCCAGACACCGGCTTCACCATCTGGAGCTATAAGTTTTCACTAATTTCCTGAAGAATACAATGTTTCCTTACTGACAATTTTCACATTCACACTGTGAAACACCAAGCCTCGACGCAAAACTGCTCATTACAGGATAATGGTGGCTTCTGTTTGCCTCATTACGGCATCTCCAGCAACGCAAGCTCAATACAAAACTTCAAAAGTGGAACAGAACAGAAACAGAATAGAGGTTGAACAAGCTGACCTGACTGGGGACAGGGACAATTGGCACTGTGGTCTAAGAGCCCTTAATGACCACAAGTTGGACTCTGGATTGTGATTGGTCGAAAGATGGTGTTGATTTAATGCTCTGACAGTAACACAAGTTTATACAAAGGGGCAACCTCTGGTTCCCCAAAAATTAGTCCAAAGTGGACGTGTCAAAATGTGAAGTGGTTGGCTGGCTCTAAAAGTGAGTCAATCCCAAGGGCCGCAATGCCAAAGTGTGCAACAGAAATAAACAAGTTTACATCTCGGTCCTATTAAGCTTCAATTGGGGGCTGACTGATGTGTGTGACAGCTGCAGTGAAGGTTGTCAAATCGCTAGCTGAGCAAACACTTTAGCTAACCAGCTAACTGGAATCATTGTAGATTAACATCTCTCACTCTCACACACACACACACACACACACACACAAATGGAGGAAGGGGTGACATGTAGGGTATTTATGACAGAGTTTGATCAAATCACCGTATAAATAAACCTTAGCCGTCCTAAATTTGAGCTAAGCTAAGGCTAAGCTAGCTATTGTGATAACAAGCGGCACTCAGTTTTGTTTTGTTTTGTTTGTTTCACTCAATTGCTTATTTATGGATGAACAGAGTTAAGGTGGAGTCAGTTCCCGCTAAAGAGATGATGAGCAGAGATCACAGCTGAGCTTCAAATCCGTTCTTCAAAAGAACCTACAGGTGACTTTACACAGAGTTTGTCTAGTTCTTTCTATTCGGTCTATAGGTTACAGTATATGAAAGCTCTTGTTCTGATTGGTTTTTGGGGGCCAGGGGTAGCTCAGTGGACTACGGTTCAGATGATCCCAGGTTCAAACCCCACAACCACCAAGTTGCCACTGTTGGGCCCTTGAGCAAGGCCCTTAACCCTCAACTGCTCAGATGTGTAATGAGATAAAAAAAAAATAAATAAATGTAAGTCGCTCTGGATAAGAGCGTCTGCCGAATGCCTAAATGTATTGTTTCTATAGTAACAGATCGATCATAGGGACATGTGCACTTAGAGTAAGAGGATATTTCTATAATGTGGATAGAGGGAGACTCCAGTGTTAGCACTTTGCGATAGTCAGGTGTAAAGCTGACACTTTAAGTCCTTTGGCGTCTTGAGGAACAATGAGACGTTTTTAGGAACATGACAAGATGCAATTTTTTTCATCTTATCAACCTTAAGAGAGGGAAAAATCTGAGAGTGTCTAAAAAAAAAAGAAGAATGGTTTTTAAGACGTCCCTAAATGTAAATGTGGGTATAAATGGATATAAAGTTTGGTGTCTTACTTTAATAAATATAAAAAAATGAATTACGGACAATATGCTGAAATACTGAAATAATATAGCTGATACTATAAAAGAAGAATAAAAGTTGGATTTAAACAGCTGGAAACAGTTACTCTGCTTCATCTCACTACATTGTCATTAATTAATTTCCCGTCCCAGGATGACACGGAGGTTTTTGTGCTTCACGTAATGTGAGAGGGAAAGGTAGCTCGAACAGACAGGTGGATACAAGCGTGAGTCTATCGGACAAGTGATGAGTCTCGCTTCTTTCTTTTTTCTCCACAAAGAATCATTTATGCACACATTTAGTGAAAATCACGGTTTTATTGAAAGGACACAGGAAGGTAGAGAAACCGAGACATGTAGCAGTAGATTAAGTCCTCAGTGCATGGCACATCATTCTCAGGGAGACGACTCACTGTGAGTCTGTTTTTTTTTTTTTTTTCCTTTTTCTCTTTAAATTTTCGCACCAAAAGCTTTCAAGTTGTTCAGTGATCAAAGTTGGCCAGCCAACTCTGAATTAACTCGATTCATACTAAGAGTTACAGGATACAGAAAAGGGAAGAGATTAAATGAAAACTACCATCATCACAAAAAAGGACCAAATCTTTACATTTAAATCCTAACTCTTTGTCATTCCTTGTGTAATTTAAGAGGAGTTTTAGCACTGGGCAGTTTAAAACAGAACCAGCGTGATGTCAGATCCGTATCCGTGCTTCTGGTATCGACTTTCGGCGGGCCGCGTCCGAGAGCGATGCGAATTAGGAGTGTGTCTCCGGCGTGTGGTGCAAGTCCACAAAGTTCTCAACTACAAACACCACAAATCAAAAGATGTCCACAATCGCTGAAGAAATTCCGAAAAAACTTAAAAGGATAAAAGAACAGTTGTGTTATCATGAAACGTAAAGAAAACGAAAGAAAAGACCAGTACTGTTATAAACGTCAAACCTAAAAGTCTATAGTGCATGCCGTTGTACTAATCTGCTGGATCTCAGGTCAAACTCAGACGTTTTGGGTTCTTCCTCTACAAGAACAGTGATACTTACATGGTGTGTGTGTGTGTGTGTGTGTGTGTGTGTGTCTGTGTGTGTGCTTTCTATTCTCTGTAAGTGACAGGTCAGGGGAGTTAAACCGATTAAACCGATACCACACGAAAAAAAAAAAATCTGCCAAAGTCTTTTAGTCGTGTTTGTCCAGCTGTCTTGTTTAGTCGTGTCTCAGTTGTGTTTGTCCAGCTGTGGCTTTTTTCCTTCCTCCATTTTCCCGCTGTCCCCCGGTGTCTGTGCGTCAGTGTGTTCCAGAGTCTTCGGCTGTAATGGTGGGGGAGAGGAAACAGGATGAAAAGAAGATATTAGAAATATGTCATGCTAATAAAAAGATGGAATGAAACACAACATCTTTATCTTATTAAATTAAAAAAACATAAAGAACGATTTAACACATTAAGACATACAGTATTGCATGCTTGCTTTGACACATGCATGCTTTATGGCTGAAATTTACACAGAGAAACATTAACAGAGGAATAAAATAACCCCATCTGGTTACAGTCAATGAGATTACTGATTTTCAGATTAATATCCATAGGAATGGGAACAAAACATGCACTCAGTTTGGAAAAATATATAATTGTAGTGCATTGAAAACATGATTGCATATTTTCAACAAAAAAATATGCACTCATTTTAAATCTGTCTGTCACCAATTCAGACTGGCGGCACACCATGAAGAGATAAAGCTGAAACGACTGGAATTAGGTTAAGAACAACACATCCGTCCAACACGTTATTAAACACAGGAAGGATGGAAACCTCAACTGTACAAGGGGAATGTGCGCGGGAAAGCAACCTGGGGACGGGGACAATTGAACGAAAATATGTCCAGTAGAAATCAGAGCTATGTTTAATGGTGAAAGTTGGAGCTGTGATGAGAAGTCACGGGATTGGGACTAAACAGCTGTGTGTCCATAAGAAATCCACTTATAATTAGAATTAAGCTTTAGTTTGCTAGAGAGCATAAGGACTGGACTTGGGAGCGATGGACAAAGGTCATGTGACCTGATGAGTCCAGATTGAGCCTATTCCAGAGTGATGGGCGTGTCAGGGTGAGAAGGGAAGGACATGAAGCGATGCTCCCATCATGCATAGTGTCCACTGTACAAGCCTCTGGAGACAGTGTTATGATCTGGGGTTGATCAGTTACTCAGGTCTAGACTCAGTAACATTATGGGGCAATAAAATGAAGTCAAGCTAAAGACACACAAACAAAATCTTAAAGTTTGCAACAGATTAATGAGGTTATATAAAAGCAAATATAACACTTTACTACGTGTCAGAGACGCACCACTGAGATGCTGGATCTCCCATCAGCCCCTGCATGTCACTTGACTGTAATTTTGGTTTGTTTTTTTTGTTTGTATTTAGTTTATGGTTTTGCACTTTGTGTTCTGTTGTCATATTTCACATACTGGTGATTATCTCCAGGTCTAAATCACAGTTTGAGATCTCAAGGTCCTGTTCTTCTTCCTTGTTTGTTTCACGATTTTTAATACAGAAAATCCTTGTCTGTAACCTCGTCTATTCATATCCGTAAGAGTACGCAAGGCAAAATACTATATTACTATTGTACATCATTAACACTGACATGGGAGTGCCACGCGCATTACTGATAACATGACACTGCTAAAAAAAACAACTGGACATAAACTGTCATAACACACAACACTGTACAGTACTGTATATAGTTATGTATTATAAAATGTGATATGGAAATGTTATCTTTATGAAGTGTTTATGTTTGTTTGTTTGTTTTAGTGATGATGATGAAGATGATGAAGATGATGATGATGATGATGATGATGATGATGTTGTGTACCTGGTGGTGAGCAGGTTGGTCAGATTTCTTCCCAGATGTTCTCTCAGTTTGATTCTGGAAACATTCAGCACCAACCTGAGCAGCAAAAGTGCGACATTTCAGAATAAACACATCAAGGCGTATAGGCAGAGCACTGACCTTCATTCCTCAAATTTACATCTACAAAGAGAAAATTCAGAATCAGATTTTTCAATTGTCATAGAGCATCTTAGTTGCTTTTAAACAGAAAAAAAGTAAGATTGGAAACATGATGATTCTAACTGAGAAACCACGAAATAAACAAAATAACATAAATAAAGTAAAGCAATACAATAAATACACATAATTACATTAAATATACAACATTGGCACAGGTAGCCCTTCCTGACACAACCCACCTATTTTATTCAGACTCGGGTTTTATCCAGTGGCTGAGGTTTAGGCATTGGATCTGAATCGGACCCAAGCCTTCTGCATGGCAGGTGAGAAACCTACCACTGAGCCACCAATACCCTGATTGATGAAGTAATTCATATTTATCATTATATTTTATTTATTAGAAATATAACTAAAATTGTGCAAGATATAAATACACTTAGGGACACACTTGAGCATAAATGAGACAGCCTGCGAAACTCTCAAGTAACTTCTGCATAGCGTTTAATCTGTAGTTACATCTGGAGTCTGAATACTGATGTGAGCTTAACACATAAATCTTATATCTTATAAAGTAAGAACAGCCTCGCTTATCTGATTTTTAGTCAGACATTGATCCTGTAATTGCTGTATCTAAATAATGCATACAGTTCATTTAGTTTTTACTATATATCACAAACATTTAATTTTAGAAGGTTAAAAAAGTTCACCAGGTTCTTCATAACAATGTTATTAATACAGATGTCAGCTCTTTTTAGTCTGAAGGCATTAAAGTCGCTCATACACATGGTGTTTGTGCTTGGTAAATAATTGAGGTCGCATTGGAAACGTACTTTATATATTTGTGAATGCAGAGCGATCTCCATCATTTACACCTTCAGAGCATTTAATTCTCTGCTAAACCTACTGTAGAAGTGGGTTTAAATTCTAAATAAATTGAATCAAGCCTTCAGCAGATCAGCAGATTTAGAGCTTCTAACCCTAAAGAGTCCTAACGCGTGGCCATGGTACGAACATGGTGCATTTTAGATATAATACGCGTGGGTGAGAGTAGGTCTGTACGGTCCGCAGTACTGAGGAGAGAGCAGCTGTCTGACTAAACCCACATTCACACCCAGTCACAGAAGCACTTTCAGTAAGAACATCAACACATCTGATAACGTTATGGCGTCTTAAACAACACGCCGTCTCTGCACTGATCACTTCTAAGTCCTTCTGAATCGCCTCTGAACCATCCATGTCGTTCTGTTCACAGCTAACGCTTAGCTACAAAGCTAACCAGCTTCTAACAAAGGCTGAATCCCAAATCCCTCTCTAACCCCTAAACAAGGGCACTACTTGGAGTGTGGAACAAGGGACTGTACACCCTACATAGTGCAATATCTTTACATTTTACAGTATTTGGGATTCGATCCCAGAACCCGAAAGTTAACGGAGCTGATAATCTAAAGTGTAATAAGTGTAAATATACAGTAAATCTGGTGAGTTTCTCAGGACTGTTCACCACCTCCATGGTTTATTCTCATTACCTTTTTGGCTACAGAGTACCGCTAGGAGTTTAACACCACTCTCACCTCCTGTTAACTACACTAACTGTTGCTCGCCAGCTCCACTAGTCATGGTTAGTTAGTTATGTGTAGGCGGAGCAAAATAACTGGGTAAATAAAAAAACAAATGATAATCTTTTGATATATTGATATTTTGCTTTTTTTGCTTTTTTATACATATCTTGTTCTTATTTGTAAAGTTTATTTTACTTTTACTTTGTACAGTACATTTTCACTAGTTATCCTTATTTTCTAACGTATTTCTCTTATTACAGTAGCCTATATTTTACTTTGTACAGCATATTTTACTAGTTAATTTTATTTTTTAAAGTATTTCTTTCATTCCTATTATTTTTTATGTCTAAGCTTTTACTATTTTTTTCTTTTAAGGTCACTGGAGGTCGTACAAGCATTTCACTGCATATCGTACTGTGTATGACTGTGTATGTGACAAATAAAATTTGAATTTGATTTGAATTTGATTAATAAACCGTTTGTGAACCTGTTGTATAAAAGCGATATCACACTCGAGATATCTTTAGCCGTGATATCTTCAGGACCAGAGTTATGCTCTACACCCTGTATAATATGTTCATTAAGTATTTATTTAAATAAAAAAAAAAAAGAAGAGAATGTGGGTGTGTATATAAAGGATACAGGGTTTTATGGTAAACACCAAGATATAAGATTTTATAAGAGCCACATATCTGTTTTAGGTATATATATATATATATATATATATACAAAATAAAACAGCATTTTTATAATTTAGTTGAATCCTGTTAATCTTTTAAAAAAAAAAGAAACCTTTAGTCGTATTTGTTACAAATATTATAAACTGAGCTATCTTATATAACGGTCTAATGTTAGCTAACTCAAACATGTGCTTATTGATTTTTATGTCACATTAATAGACTCAAAACACTGGATAATAAACATATAGAAAAGAGAAATCAATAAGCTAGAAACAGAGGCTGCTGTACTGGTGCCTATGTTTTCAAACAGGAACGTCGAGCTGAGATGACGGCATCAGTGTTCAAACGACTCCAATCTGATAATATGTGTGTTTATATGCTTTAGGCATTTAATTAGAATAAACTTTTTTGACATGAGCAAAGTGGTTCTGTCTGAGCAAAAAGAAGAAGAAGAGAAAAGATGTATTTTTCTCCCACTTTTCCAGTAGATCCCGATTGATTAGATACTTTACTGGGTGTGAAATGGAAAGCCACTCAGAGTCCCTCCTTAGCCAGTGCCGCAGTGAATACAAGTAAAGACTTGAAAGAGATACGTCTGAGTTCATAAGCAATGGAAGTTCATTTCGCATGACGTCCCCTATGTTACCCCCAAGTAGGACTAAGATTATATTTATTCTGACGAGACAAAAATTATCAAATGAAGTGTTTATAGAATCAATATTTACCCACTAAACACTTTATTAAAAGTTTACACTCCTCTCTTATTCCCATTGACCCAATTGAGATGGGGTCACACTCTCCCGATTGATACGTTTTCATTCTGATTAGGTGATTATTGCCATTATTAGTGGAATATTAGAGTTCATGTAAACACATCCAATGACATAAGGAGTAGGTCTAAGGTAATCATTTCTCACTACAGAATGAACCATACAGGCGAACCATAAAAATAACTTAAGGTTTTTCATTTTCTCTCCTTCATTAAAAGAGAAAGTGATATAATTCATAAACAGAATGATGTCGCCTCGCAAGTTAATTGTAAGCCATATACTGTACATAAATTCTCCAGCATGCCTTTAAAAAAAAACATATTATTACCATTTTTTTTTTCAATTCACTAGTGCAAGATTATGACTATGTGTTTTTTTTATGAGTGTGAATGCTTAAATATTTTAATAGAGTGGGAAGAAAAACTATGTGAACCTTTTGGAATTTCATAGTTTGCTGTATGAATTGACTAACCCTTGACTTTAATGAAGATCAGATCACATTTGTCATGTTTCATTTGTCATCTAATGTAAGGGTATTGACAAATACAATGCGCCTAAAGTAATAACACAAATAAATTTTAATCTTTTATGCCTTTATGGTGAACAACCATATAATCCCCATAGTGCTAGTGGAAAAAGTGTGTGAATCCCTCAGTTAACGACCTCGAAAACATTAATTGGAGTCGGGTGTTAGCAGGTGTGGACTAGAGATACCGACTGATTAAAAACCACACAAACCTTTTTAGTTTGCTCCACACAAGAGGAGAATGTTTATGTGGGCAACGCCTCGCCAACAAAAGCTTTCAGAGGATCTCTGACCAGAATTGTTGATTTACATCAAGCTGGAAAGGGTTCCAAAGTGGTTTTAAGGTTTGAACCTGGGATCTTCCAAACCGTAGTCCAATGCTCCATGAGACGTCCAAAGAATATGACCGAGCTAAAGCAGTTCTACAAGCGAGAATGGGATAACATTCCTCCTAAATGATGTGCAGATCTGATCCACAGCTAAAGCGCCTGGTTAAGGTTATTGCTGCCAACAGGGCGGGGCCAACCAGTTATTACTTCCCAGGGTTCACTTACTTTTTCCACTCTCATTTTGAATGTTGCATGAGTTTGTTCAATAAAGATGCGAAAAATTGATTTTTTTTATGTTATTATTTTAGGCAAATTATATATATTTAAATATCTTGACTCAGATGAAGATCACATCACATTTAATGACAAACTAAAACCATGAGATTCCAAAAGATTTCCATACTTTTTATCGCCACTGTATCTTTTTACAGATAAACTTCAAAATGCTATAAATTCACACATGTGTGTGCTAACGACCATGCCAAATTTATCTATTTTCATTTTCTCTACACTGCCTGAATGTGCCTGATCCCTTTTTCCAGTCGAAACCCTTAGTATGTACTGGTTACTGTATGTGAACCTCCACTGTGTGGTTACTGTTTACTTGGTAAAAATGGTAAGTGACAAAAATATAGAAGTGAATCTTCGTGAAGCTAGTCCAATTACTGCTGCTTTCACACTAAGCTTTTTTTTCCTCCTTGAACACCAGCACATGTTCCTCCATGCAGCTCCTACAGCACGGCTCCGGCAGAACCGCGGCTGCAAATTACAGGTTTAAATTAATGTGCTCGTTCTAACACATTATCATCGCTATAGTAACAGCTCATTCACAACAGCATGTACAGCACACGTACAAAAACTGTTAAATATCTACAGTTTTCTGCAACAAGGCTTTTATTTATTAAGTGACTCCAAATGAATTCCAAGCTTCTTTATAAGAGAGTATATGCAATTAGCACAAACTATAAATTGCATTATTTTATTAATTCGACTAATGAAAATTGCAAAGTTGCAATGTGGGAATACTGGGGGAAAAGAAGCGAGGAAGAAAAATAGGTCTGTGTGCAGTGCCAGGATGGGATGCGGGCACAGGCTGGTGAGCGGTGGGCAGAGTGGGCCCATGTGGACAGCCTCTCCTGCGAGTTTACTCGACCAGCACCTGTCGTGATCTGCTGAACCGGCCCCTCCCAGCTCTCATGGAACACACGGTGGCCTTTTCCTCTTCGTCGGCAGGGTCACGGAATCCAGCTATTTTTGAGAGTTCCAGTGCCAGGAGGAGCTCCAGCAGTGCGCTTGTGCCCGTCCTCAACGCTGATCAAAGGCATCATTCCATTCATTACTTTGAAGTCCTGGGTGCATAGCAACTCACATGTCACTCCTCATGCTTCTCGCGTCCTCAGTGGTTCTTTGTCGCTTTCCAGGTCCAGACAAACAGACCGCTAGAGAGGGAGCCTGACAGAAACCCCGAGCTTCACTCCCCGCTGTGTTGTATAGCGCGGGGAGAAGCCCGAGACCCGTTAATGATGACTAGCCACCAGCCAGTGCCCCTTCCCATGGCCCCGCCCCCTGGCACACCTGCAGAAAGGGAGGCCACCTACCTAGTGAACCACAGAGTGAGCGAGGAGCAACAGGAGATTTCGGTGCTTGCCACACTGTATACTTAACTACCATTAGATTTCTTATTTGTCATATCGGACTTTTTATTATAAATCATCCCTTGCTTTTCTGTTGCATCACATTACATTTGACAAATAAAAGAATTGATATTGTTTTCTTCTTCAGTGCACATTCCCTATGTCTTATTATTATTATTTCTTTCCTCACAAGTTGCGGTGTTTAAACTCTGCAGTCTAGACTCTGTTGCAAATCCTCGTCTCAGACGGAAATCTAGCAACCTCAGAGGCAACATGCAGGTCATGTACATAGCCAGACTGGCGCATCAGGAAATTCAGCTCAAGCATCTGCGTAACCCGAACGTCACTGCATGGAACTTTATTAGCGTTAATGCACCGACTCTGAACGCGGCCCTGAGATACATCTCTGTCAGTTTGCTTGATAACGTCACGTCACTATTCAGTGAGATGAATCTCCTCTGCGGTGCGTTCCTCGCCTCCACTCGTCTCTCGACTCTCCCGCTCTGTATCTGTCTGTACTGTGACATATTGATACAGATTTCTCATTCTGTTTTAAGCCTCACCAACAAGGGAACCTCATATCACACACTGTCAGGCTGATATGCAGGAGATTTGTCAACTCGGAGACAATGAGCGAACGGAAAAACACAAGCCGTGTCCGTGACCATCCCTTACAAACAAATGTCTTTTTAACAAGTTCTCCATCAGCCCTCAAACTTTTCAGCAGAAATATACATGTTTGTTCCCACCCCTGATCATTTCCCATGCTGCCTGTGAACTGGAGCGGTTTTACTGTAATCAGTCATGTATTGATCCATGCGAAGGGGTTTGGCATCCAGAGCAGAATCACGAATGGTTTCCGATGCTGAAACGATGCCCTGAAACCCGATGAGCTGCTTATTAGGATAAAAAAAAAAAGCTATTAAAATGTAATAGCAGCACACATTTACCTTTACCATGGGGCATTCCTTGGCAGCTGTACCATCTCTCCTCATTATCTCCATGTTCACAGGAGATTTACTTGTTGTGATTCTGGGAACTTTCGGGATATCCTGAAAGTGAAGTCATGAAAAGTTCATTGCAAAAACACTACAAGTGAACGAATCAAACTTTTTGCACTTATTTACTATTTAAGTGTATAGAACAATGTTAAGAGCATCTTATGCAAATTTTGAAAGATCTTCAGTTTAAGACTAATTATTAGGTCATATACAGTACATAATAATACTGATGTATATTTCAGTTTATTAGCAACACATTTGATTTCTAATATGAATCAACCTGCTATGATGATATACATTATGCCACCATACAATCTGAATTCATCAGGCAAAGAATTACCATTTGATTATCTACCATTATTAGAATAAGGTTTTGTCCTTTTTTTTTCAATCATTTCAGTTAATACCATTTAAATTGATGCACCATTTTCCCACATTTCATAAATTTCATATTACACGTACTACGGACACGTACTTTTTTTTCATAAAAGTAGTAAGTGCAAGACTTCTGCAGTCCAAACACAGGTGTTCAAGTAAAACTAGGACTTTTGATTCTACAGAATAACAGAACACAGTTTTGAGAGTAAAATCTTCCTTTCTGTCTCTATATAATCCCCTGATACACTAATGAACTTATCCCAGTGTTTCACTAGTGCTTGGACACCATCAGTACGCTGGAGCCGTGATCGGACTGCTTGCTCCGCCGGCCTCCCAGGAACTCCTTTAATGGCCCAAACATGTGGAAATGGCTTGGAGCAAGGTCAGGACTGTATGGGGGACGTGGCAATAACTCACAGGATACAGGATAGTTTGAGTGTATGATTGTGTGTATGACTGTAACGGGCACATGGCATGCCACTTCACTATAATGTGACATGGTACCCCTATGGCTGCCCACGATTCACTATCTGAGCCCTTAAATGACCAGGAATGAGCTTTTAGCAACCTAATAAACCTACAGAAAATCTAAAAATGTCATGGCAAGCTGTGAATCACTTATAGCTCATCGTGATTTGTGAAAAACAATGTCAGAACTGGGCTTAAGTTGCTGATGTTTCATTGCATGAGTCTACTATTTCACACTCTTATAGCCTAAAAATGAACAGCGGTATGTATAGTAATACGACTACATGTTTGTGTAGAGAGTGTATTCATCAGCTCGGTTTTATTCCTTTGTCTAGCGCCTAACCCTAATGGGAGCAATTCTGGTTTACTGCACACTTAAAAATCATTTCAACCTGTACCACTGTTTTTTTTAATTTTTTTTTATTTTGTGGTTTATTTCAGTTCATCTGTGCGCGGGGAACAAAAGCGCAGCGTTCACGGGCAATTCCGGTGGATAAGTTTTGATGTAAAAGCTCTTGGGTTCAGAATGTATCTCATGTATGTTTCTGACTCAAGGCCCATGGGTTAAAGACTTCCCGCTGGCTCGTTTCATTCGACATGTGCGATCTCACACTATCTATAATTCACAGCAGGAGCATAGTGTAATACTGTCTACCATGTTCTGTGTGTGCTGGCTAAAACCAATACCATTCTGATGTGTTTGATGCAATTCAGACACCAGCATCTGAAATCGAGTGAGAAACATTCCAGGTGTTGGTCTTTTGCGGTGTTGAATATTTAAGTGGAAAAAAAAATCTTTAACTGGGAGTAAAACTCTGGAGATCTGGTCATGAGAAGGTCTTCAGCATCATCTGGTCTTCATAGATTGAGACGAAAATCTCACACCCGAGCTGTCTCCACAGCAACAACTGAAATCTTTGATGGTGATTTTAAAAGGTACCCCAGGTGTTAGTTGTGTTTTAATTAGTAGTATTAACACCCTTGCACTGTATTCACTTCCCTGATCGCTAGTCTCCGTTTTTAAATTGCGCAATAAACTGTTTAGACTGTGAGGCCAAGACTCAAAAGAGACCATGCAAACTCCATGTACAGTAAGGTGGGAATCAATCCTGTTTAGGAATCGAACCTCGACCCTGGAGGTGCAATCTGACGGTGCTAACCACCGTACCGCCCAAGAGAAAGCTGAGCCTTCTGCATCCTGCTGTTAATCCGATCATCTGTAAAGTCTGATATCACGGATATTCCTCACACCTGTCCGCCTTCTACCGCGGCCTTATCACACAGTGTACTTATTTACGAGTTTTAAAGCAGCAAAAGGAGCCTAAACTTCATTTTATTGCTCATTACTAAACACAAGCACCCATATTTCCCATCACAAGGATTTTACACAGCAGTTTTCTCTACTTCCAGAGAATTATGTTGCATAATTAATCAGCGTTAACGCTCGCAGCATGAAAACAATATGTGCAGTTTATCAGCTACAGTATACTGTATAGACTAATTCTGCTAAACAAAGTAATTACATTGCAGTGTGTTATTTTAAAAGATATAGCATTAAATATTTATATATAAATATATATATATATATATATATATATATATATATATATATATATATAGTATAAAAGTTCACTTAGATTATATCATTTAGGTTATAATAGAGTTCGAACTCAGCCTTCTGCCAGTCTTAGACTGAAGTGTAGACGAGGTGAATGACCTGTTGAAAAGTCAGTGAGTAATACACACAAGTTCTACATTTCTTTATCACTTATGTGGTATGTAATAGTGGATTTTGGTTTATGATTTTTAGATGATAAAATAATAATAAAGCAGTGATTATAACCATGGCAACCAACGCTTACATTCTGTACGAAGGTGAGTTATCTACACTAGCTTGTAATCTAGACAGGCTTTATTATTTAGAGATGATCACTCACACACTTACTCATCGTCTATAGCACTTTATCTTGTATTCCTATATTATTAAAAAAAAAAATCTGCATAGTCACAATTGAGAGAGGCAATGTGAGAGGGTGAGGGATAGAGGGAGAGAGATTGAGATGATGTTAGAGGGTGAGAGAAAGAGAACGAGAAAGAGGAGGGGAGAGGGAGACGATGTTAATGGGTGAGAGAGTTTTTTACTATAAAATTAAAGATACTCCAAACTAACACAAGCCCTGTACTTTTTTATACTTGAATGAGAGTCATTCTGTACTTTTACTTTGAGATGAGAAAGAAGCAACAGGAGAAGGTCGAATTCATCATCATCATGTTCATCATAATCATCATCATCATCATCATCATCATCTTGCATCTGTAATTAGCAGAGAGTCAAGTAAAAGGTGAGAGTGAGTAAAAAGTGAGAGTGGTAAAGGTGAGAGTGGGTAAAATGTGAGAGTGGTAAAGTTAAGAGTGGGTAAAAGATGAGAGTGGTAAAGTTAAGAGTGGGTAAAAGGTGAGAGTGGTAAAGGTGAGAGTGGGTAAAAGATTAAAGTGGTAAAGTTAAGAGTGGGTAAAAGGTGAGAGTGGTAAAGTTGAGAGTGGTAAAGGTGAGAGTGGGTAAAAGGTGAGAGTGGGTAAAAGGTGAGAGTGGTAAAGTTAAGAGTGGGTAAAAGGTGAGAGTGATAAAGTTGAGAGTGGTAAAGTTGAGAGTGGTAAAGTTAAGAGTGGGTAAAAGTTGAGAGTGGTAAAGTTGAGAGTGGTAAAGTTGAGAGTGGTAAAGTTAAGAGTGGGTAAAAGGTGAGAGTGGTAAAGTTGAGAGTGGTAAAGTTGAGAGTGGTAAAGTTGAGAGTGGTAAAGTTGAGAGTGGTAAAGGTGAGAGTGGGTAAAAGGTGAGAGTGGTAAAGGTGAGAGTGGTAAAGGTGAGAGTGGGTAAAAGGTGAGAGTGGTAAAGGTGAGAGTGGGTAAAAGGTGAGAGTGGGTAAAAGGTGAGAGTGGTAAAGGTAAGAGTGGGTAAAAGGTGAGAGTGGTAAAGTTGAGAGTGGTAAAGTTGAGAGTGGTAAAGGTGAGAGTGGGTAAAAGGTGAGAGTGGGTAAAAGGTGAGAGTGGGTAAAAGGTGAGAGTGGGTAAAAGGTGAGAGTGGTAAAGGTGAGAGTGGGTAAAAGGTGAGAGTGGTAAAGGTAAGAGTGGGTAAAAGGTGAGAGTGGGTAAAAGGTGAGAGTGGTAAAGGTGAGAGTGGTAAAGGTGAGAGTGGGTAAAAGGTGAGAGTGGTAAAGGTGAGAGTGAGTAAAAAGTGAGAGTGGGTAAAAGGTGAGAGTGGTAAAGTTGAGAGTGGTAAAGTTAAGAGTGGGTAAAAGGTGAGAGTGGTAAAGGTGAGAGTGGTAAAGGTGAGAGTGGGTAAAAGGTGAGAGTGGTAAAGTTAAGAGTGGGTAAAAGGTGAGAGTGGTAAAGTTGAGAGTGGTAAAGTTGAGAGTGGTAAAGGTGAGAGTGGGTAAAAGGTGAGAGTGGTAAAGGTGAGAGTGGGTAAAATGTGAGAGTGGTAAAGTTAAGAGTGGGTAAAAGGTGAGAGTGGTAAAGTTGAGAGTGGTAAAGTTGAGAGTGGTAAAGGTGAGAGTGGGTAAAAGGTGAGAGTGGTAAAGGTGAGAGTGGGTAAAAGGTGAGAGTGGTAAAGGTGAGAGTGGGTAAAAGGTGAGAGTGGGTAAAAGGTGAGAGTGGTAAAGGTGAGAGTGGGTAAAAGGTGAGAGTGGTAAAGGTGAGAGTGAGTAAAAAGTGAGAGTGGGTAAAAGGTGAGAGTGGGTAAAAGGTGAGAGTGGTAAAGTTAAGAGTGGGTAAAAGGTGAGAGTGGTAAAGGTGAGAGTGGGTAAAAGGTGAGAGTGGGTAAAAGGTGAGAGTGGTAAAGTTAAGAGTGGGTAAAAGGTGAGAGTGGTAAAGTTGAGAGTGGTAAAGGTGAGAGTGGGTAAAAGGTGAGAGTGGTAAAGTTGAGAGTGGTAAAGGTGAGAGTGGGTAAAAGGTGAGAGTGGTAAAGGTGAGAGTGGGTAAAAGGTGAGAGTGGTAAAGGTGAGAGTGGGTAAAAGGTGAGAGTGGGTAAAAGGTGAGAGTGGTAAAGGTGAGAGTGGGTAAAAGGTGAGAGTGGTAAAGGTGAGAGTGAGTAAAAAGTGAGAGTGGGTAAAAGGTGAGAGTGGGTAAAAGGTGAGAGTGGTAAAGTTAAGAGTGGGTAAAAGGTGAGAGTGGTAAAGGTGAGAGTGGGTAAAAGGTGAGAGTGGGTAAAAGGTGAGAGTGGTAAAGTTAAGAGTGGGTAAAAGGTGAGAGTGGTAAAGTTGAGAGTGGTAAAGGTGAGAGTGGGTAAAAGGTGAGAGTGGGTAAAAGGTGAGAGTGGTAAAGTTAAGAGTGGGTAAAAGGTGAGAGTGATAAAGTTGAGAGTGGTAAAGTTGAGAGTGGTAAAGTTAAGAGTGGGTAAAAGTTGAGAGTGGTAAAGTTGAGAGTGGTAAAGTTGAGAGTGGTAAAGTTAAGAGTGGGTAAAAGGTGAGAGTGGTAAAGTTGAGAGTGGTAAAGTTAAGAGTGGGTAAAAGGTGAGAGTGGTAAAGTTGAGAGTGGTAAAGTTGAGAGTGGTAAAGTTAAGAGTGGGTAAAAGGTGAGAGTGGTAAAGTTGAGAGTGGTAAAGTTGAGAGTGGTAAAGTTGAGAGTGGTAAAGGTGAGAGTGGGTAAAAGGTGAGAGTGGTAAAGGTGAGAGTGGTAAAGGTGAGAGTGGGTAAAAGGTGAGAGTGGTAAAGGTGAGAGTGGGTAAAAGGTGAGAGTGGGTAAAAGGTGAGAGTGGTAAAGTTAAGAGTGGGTAAAAGGTGAGAGTGGTAAAGTTGAGAGTGGTAAAGTTGAGAGTGGTAAAGGTGAGAGTGGGTAAAAGGTGAGAGTGGGTAAAAGGTGAGAGTGGGTAAAAGGTGAGAGTGGGTAAAAGGTGAGAGTGGTAAAGGTGGGAGTGGGTAAAAGGTGAGAGTGGTAAAGGTGAGAGTGGGTAAAAGGTGAGAGTGGGTAAAAGGTGAGAGTGGTAAAGGTGAGAGTGGTAAAGGTGAGAGTGGGTAAAAGGTGAGAGTGGTAAAGGTGAGAGTGAGTAAAAAGTGAGAGTGGGTAAAAGGTGAGAGTGGTAAAGTTGAGAGTGGTAAAGTTAAGAGTGGGTAAAAGGTGAGAGTGGTAAAGGTGAGAGTGGTAAAGGTGAGAGTGGGTAAAAGGTGAGAGTGGTAAAGTTAAGAGTGGGTAAAAGGTGAGAGTGGTAAAGTTGAGAGTGGTAAAGTTGAGAGTGGTAAAGGTGAGAGTGGGTAAAAGGTGAGAGTGGTAAAGGTGAGAGTGGGTAAAATGTGAGAGTGGTAAAGTTAAGAGTGGGTAAAAGGTGAGAGTGGTAAAGTTGAGAGTGGTAAAGTTGAGAGTGGTAAAGGTGAGAGTGGGTAAAAGGTGAGAGTGGTAAAGGTGAGAGTGGGTAAAAGGTGAGAGTGGTAAAGGTGAGAGTGGGTAAAAGGTGAGAGTGGGTAAAAGGTGAGAGTGGTAAAGGTGAGAGTGGGTAAAAGGTGAGAGTGGTAAAGGTGAGAGTGAGTAAAAAGTGAGAGTGGGTAAAAGGTGAGAGTGGGTAAAAGGTGAGAGTGGTAAAGTTAAGAGTGGGTAAAAGGTGAGAGTGGTAAAGGTGAGAGTGGGTAAAAGGTGAGAGTGGGTAAAAGGTGAGAGTGCTAAAGGTAAGAGTGGGTAAAAGGTGAGAGTGGTAAAGGTGAGAGTGGTAAAGGTGAGAGTGGGTAAAAAGTGAGAGTGGTAAAGTTGAGAGTGGTAAAGGTGAGAGTGGGTAAAAGGTGAGAGTGGTAAAGGTGAGAGTGGGTAAAAAGTGAGAGTGGTAAAGTTAAGAGTGGGTAAAAGGTGAGAGTGGTAAAGGTGAGAGTGGGTAAAAGGTGAGAGTGGGTAAAAGGTGAGAGTGGTAAAGGTGAGAGTGGTAAAGGTGAGAGTGGGTAAAAGGTGAGAGTGGGTAAAAGGTGAGAGTGGTAAAGGTGAGAGTGGGTAAAAGGTAAGAGTGGGTAAAAGGTGAGAGTGGTAAAGGTGAGAGTGGGTAAAAGGTGAGAGTGGTAAAGGTGAGAGTGGGTAAAAGGTGAGAGTGGTAAAGGTGCGAGTGGGTAAAAGGTAAGAGTGGGTAAAAGGTGAGAGTGGTAAAGGTGAGAGTGGGTAAAAGGTGAGAGTGGTAAAGGTGAGAGTGGGTAAAAGGTGCGAGTGGTAAAGGTGAGAGTGGTAAAGGTGAGAGTGGGTAAAAGGTGAGAGTGGGTAAAAGGTGAGAGTGGTAAAGTTAAGAGTGGGTAAAAGGTGAGAGTGGGTAAAAGGTGAGAGTGGGTAAAAGGTGAGAGTGGTAAAGGTGAGAGTGGGTAAAAGGTGAGAGTGGTAAAGGTGAGAGTGGGTAAAAGGTGCGAGTGGTAAAGGTGAGAGTGGTAAAGGTGAGAGTGGGTAAAGGTGAGAGTGGGTAAAAGGTGAGAGTGGGTAAAAGGTGAGAGTGGTAAAGGTGCGAGTGGTAAAGGTGAGAGTGGGTAAAGGTGAGAGTGGGTAAAAGGTGAGAGTGGGTAAAAGGTGCGAGTGGGTAAAGGTGAGAGTGGTAAAAGGTGAGAGTGGGTAAAGGTGAGAGTGGTAAAGGTGCGAGTGGGTAAAAGGTGCAAGTGGGTAAAGGTGCGGATGCCATATTTTATATCTTGAAGCCACTATCTCTCTGCACCTGCCAGATTTTTTTTATGTTGTTCAGGAATTTCCTGGAAATCGGTGTGTCTCTAAGAATTGCCTGGCTAATATAAATATTCCAGCAAAATAAATGCATGAACAAACCTGGAAAGCTTTTGGTAAAAGTTACATGTTGCACTAACAGGCCACAAGAGCGATCTCTTCTCCAAGTGTGTTAAATATGAAGTGGGTTCCACTCACACTTTCCCCCAAAAGCTCATGCTAATGAATCTTTCACTCATACAAACAGTGTGTGTGTGTGTGTGTGTGTGTGTGTGTGTGTGTGTGTGTGTGTGTGTGTGTGTTCAGGCTAGGATTTTATCCTCATTGGTTCTGGGAGATTTCACCTGATTAGACTCTTAAAAGCGTTGTAGAAAATAGACAAGCGATAATGTTTCTGTAGCACCTACTGTAAGAATCTCTGTTACTTCAATATAATGTTGATTATTTTTCTATTACAGTACGTGATGCAGTGTTTATTTCTTTTACAAAAATACTCTACTCTTTCTGAGACCACCTCTTCAAGCGGACTTGAAGCCAGACTTTGGGCTCAGGTGTTCTCAGACACAATCCTGGGCCCTAATGAGAAAAAAGCCCTCAGTTACGTACACCTCTGACACCTTCTGTCCAAAGCGCTGACACTGGAGTCTCCTTCCATACATGCTACATAAACATCTCCTTACATGTAAATGATTACACAGGTTCCTTAATCTCTTTAAATAAAAACAAGTCCCTCTGAAGAAGCTTAGAAATGATGTCATGCTTGAATAAGTGCTTTAAAATGAACCTTCCAGAGCTGCTGTAATAGAAAATAAATCAACACCTTCCGACCAATCAGAGCGCAGACTTCCACAGTAGTCTGTACCTTCATGTGCGGCTCCCTGAAGGTGACTCTTGAGTTATTGATGAACGGAGAGTATCGCATCAAGTGAGTGGGCGTGGCTGGCAGTCTGTGTAAATCCACCGTCTGGGTTTGTAGGACGGATGAAAAACAAATATGGACCGTGTCCTTCAAAGCCCTCAGCTGGGACTCCTAAATCAAATCAGGACACAAATAAAGACAGAGATGAGACATGTTTCTAAACATGATGAATATTCTAATATCGAGCTAGTTTCTTCCCTCTGCGTATTCCTTAGGAGTAAAAACCAGCAAAAGTTTGAATCCTGACCCGAGAATAGACAGAGAATTTGCCAGAGCATCTGAGGACAGGCTGGTCCTAAAATAGGTACAGCTTCTAGTGCAAGAGAGATTTTATCATTTCTCTTCTCACCTTGTCCAGTGCTGCTTTCTCCAGTTCCTCTTTGGCCACTCGCAGCTTGTTCTCCAAGTCCATGAGCTGCTGACCCTTCAGAAAAGACACACAGCTTCATTAATGTTTATTAGGTGCACCTTTAGTTCCTACATCACTGTCTTAGCTCGAGGCAAAACAAAACAACATGGATCGCCGCAGGCTACGTCACCGGTCGAAAATGTCATCTCGCTGTGTTGTTGGAATGGGAAGAGTAATGGATCTGGGTTTACATCTTAATTTGTCCCTGACTAAAACTAGCCAAACAAGTAACAAAAAAAACTAAGAAGGTATTGAGGAGGAACACACAGCCCTGATTTCTTTAGATTTCGCCTTTAAAGAGCCGGACTTTCTTGTATTTTTAATGCCGCCTTGAGGAATAGTTCTCCAGGCTTCCTGAAGGACTTTTTTGTCTATTATTTTTAGTCCCGTCCCTGTACTGGACCTGAGCAGTTTCAGATACCTACTGTATGAATCATTCAAGCATTAAAAAGCATGAACCAAAGTAAGCAAGCAAGGCCTGAACCAGTGAGAAACAGGTGCTGATGGTGACAGATGATCAGGACGGTGATTAGTGTACTGCTGATGCTGATGCTGATGCTGAGGGGTTGGAACAGATGAGAGGGGAAATGATGTCACTGCTGAGGTTCTTACATAAACAAAGATTATTTATTGTATCTTTAGGCACCAACTTTTAACTTTTTTTTTGTTGCAATTTTAAGATCTTAAACTACTGTATATCCTGAATAGTCATGTACAAGACCGGTTTTACCTTGGCTTGTTGGTCAATGTTGACTTTTTCATGCAACAATCAGGGCAGCAAAGAACAAATACATCTGCCTTTTCGTTAGTCTTTGTTGAAATACAAGTGAGCAAATTGTCCTAAGCAGCATAACCGAACATATCCAGGAAAAATATTTTGCCTCCATCTGTTCTCAAAAAAAAAAAAAAGAAATCAAAGAAATGGAATCTACAGACACTGTTTTAATGTCACAAATGTAAAATTGTAACAATCTAAGACACATACAATCGAAAAAATGGCAAAACCTTAAAAGAAAAACGTTTGCTACAAATTCAGGTCGTAAATTAATGTAACCCTGATTCGTCTGACATCCGTTATAATATTTGGGCTCAAAACAGTTGCGAGCATTACATTAGATATGTCATGTCTTATATTGTGCATAAACAATCATACTTAAGTTCAATTATTTTATAAAACTGTTTATAAACAGTGACATTTCTGCTCCTTGCATTTCTTTAAAGAAAATTTAATTCATTGTTAATTATCCTTGAATGACACACATGCGATCGCTGTCTTACTCAAGCCAATAGCGCGTGAATCTCAGGTTCGAATGCTGATGTGCACTTTGAGTAGGAACTCATTATTGTCCTTGAGGAACTACTTTTCTTTTTCTTTTAATATTGCTTTATTGCGCTACTATACCTACTATACCATGCTGCGTATACGTTTTAGCACTGTATTATATACTGTACTATATTAGCTCCAGGCCCCTGAGACCCTGTACACAGGATAAAGCGCTATAGACGATGAGTGAGTGAGTGAGTGAGTGTACTGCCATGGACTGAATCAAATCAAATTCCTAAGTAATGTAAGTTAGTATAGTAAAGAAAGAAAAAAAAAAAAGGTAAAATAAACTCAGGAAATTAGCACGTCCCGTTAAAAAGCAGTGTCTTTTTAGCGGTGTTTGGTTTACAAAGACGAAACTCTCCAGTGGGTGAGATGTGTTTTTGGACATCCTCCAGAATCAAACAGGCACATATGTTTGAAGGACAGCAGCCAAATTTCCACAAACTGGGGGTTGAACTGGGATATTAATAGCTTATTGGGATTGGAGATCCTGTACTACTAAAAAAAAAAAAAATACATTTGCATACTATTTGCATGCGATTCTGCAACACAGTCTATATTTGCATGCGATTTGCATGCTGTAATGTAATACACAGTGACTCCCAACACTACACACACTCCGGTGGGAATACTGTACATCGAGTGCGCGTTTGGGTTTTACAGAGGCTCTTGGTTAACCAACTGATTCCCAATGCTAACCTCACACTCAGGGCTTCCAGATGGCGCATGTGGATCAGAAAGTCGGGGAAAGTGGAGGGGGCTGGCAGCGCTCCTGGGTAACAGATGGTGTTACCCTGCTCACATCACTTTGCACTGATAATATCCTACTATCAGTTAGCACATAGCAATGTAATTTCCTTAAAAGGTGCCTCGGTTTAATAAATACAGTACACCTGATAATTATATGGTTACACTCTGAGCCAGCTTCCAACACCTTCAACGGCACAATAAGGCGAGTCTCTGTAAAAATTGAAATGATGTAGGGAAGCATCCAGCTCCGGCAAAGACAAGCTCGGAGCATGGAGCTGATCACCGGGGACGTTAGACGCTGCTTTGCTTGGGCAAATAATATAGCGCTTGCTGTATACAGAGTCGGAAAGTTAGTGGGGAAACTTTTCACGTTTTTCGAGTTTTGTCACGCATCTGCTTAGAGTGAATTTCTGGGTGTGAGGGTTGCCAGATTTCTCTTGAGGAAAGTTCGAGGCTTGTAAACTGGCAACTTTAAACACAGACACTTGCCTATATGCCTGGAAGACTTCAGGGAGAGAGACGGCAGACTGAAGAGGGAAATTGCTTTTTTTCCCTTATACTTCTTCTCCACGATTTAAAATGGAAGCTGGAGCACAGGTAAATAGTGGAATCTTAGACATACTGTACTGTATAGTGCTGGGAAAAAGTCCTGAGCCTCCATCATCTCTTCATATTTTGCTTCCAGAAAGCCAGACAGACATTCTTGCATTTTTAATGTCGTCTTGAGGAATATTTCTCCCAGGCTTCCTGAAGGACGTTTTTGGCTCTCATTCTTTTTCTTTCATTTTCAGTCCAGTCCCTGTACAGAGGCGTTTTCTGTTTGTTAAGCCACACACTGACCTATGGATAGTTAAGAATAAATAAAAACTCATCTAACTTAAGGCGTGAACCAGCGAGAAACTGGTGCAAACGATGACAGATGATCAGGACGATGGTGGTTGAAACAGACGAGAGGGGAAATGAGGTCGCTGCTGAGGATGTGTATTGCGTTGACATTCAAAACCAGATAAACCTTTTATATTCATCAGTTTATCTTTAATGAGCAAGATGCTTAAAATGAGATACCGGAACCATGAGAGGACGTAAACTCAAAACAGAACCCATGAGAAGCTAGGTGGGAGTTTGGGGCGTGTCAGGGTGTCTGACCTGAGGTGACCTCTAAGACATTTACATTAACAGAAGTGGTCCAGAGTGAATTTCATTAGTGATGTAAAGTCGTCATCAATAAATCTATCCTCTCACTGGTTCTCTGGGTTACAGACATAAAACATTAAACTATAAAAGAGGCTTAATATTTTTTTTTTGTTGCATGAATCCTCTCAGGTGTTCAATTAACAGAACAGTTCAGGTAAAATCATTCTTTTAATAAGATGAGTTAAGAGCCAGTGCATTCCTGCTCGGGTTTAATTATGGCGTGTTATTGTAATTAGACACTTACCTTGAAAATTAAATCCTTCTTGCCGTATCTCAGCTCCTTCAGTTGGGCCTGGATTCTTTTAGACTGAAAAAATCAAAGGTAAGAAAAATATGGGCTATAAGTTAGAAAAAAATGTATTTGCAGGTTTTTTTATTTTTCCTGATAATATGTATTACTTGTGAGGAGGAGGAAATAAAGAATGGCTTCGATGTGGGACGTGAAGTTAACAGTAAAAACGCTCACATCACCTTTAACACCAGCAGCAGCCCGCACATCTGGACAGTTGTTTTAGCAAATGCATATACACTGATCTTTTGATCTTTTAAACCTCAACAGCCCTGCTTGGGTGTGTGTGTGTGTGTGGTCATGTATTTTCCTTCATGATGATGAGAGTACGGTTTTGACCCTGTCAAAGAACTTTGCTCCTTCATGTGAGGGAAAATATTTCCTTTAGACCAAAGAGTTTAAGGTTAAGGCTTGACTGAATATTGTAATTCAGTGTGGTGGTCTTTGTGTGTGTGTGTGTGTGTAGGGGGCATGTATGTGTGTGTGTGTGTGTGTGCACACTGTAGCTGAAGCACATGTACCTCCTCTGCGTGTATGTCACACAGCTTATTTCCAGAAAGCAGTTTATTCTTCAAGCTTTTATTCTGAAATGAAAAGAGAATCAGTGAAATACTGTTTATTCTTTATTATTTATGACAGAATACAAAACTCCTACACACATAAACAGGTAGAATTGCATAACAAATCCATCTGTATGTGAGAAGAATATCATCCATCACCTCTCCAAGCTTTTAAACTCAACTGAGAAAATGTTGACTTTGCCACTTTGATTAATGTTATTAAGTGAGATTATTCTTATTCAATCATTAAATCTCTGTAATATTAAAGAGTTTAAATATGTCTCAATTGTCAGAACAACTAAGCGCTTCTGTATTTATTTATTTATTTATTTATTTATTTTAGATTGGTAGACCATATTTAATGTACCAAAGGTGTCAGAAAGGAACCCCTATACAGAGGCTGGTGCCAACCGACCCGCACTTCATTGGCACCCAACCATCTGTTATTGAACACCTTCACCACAGCAGAGCTCAGCCTCAGTATCTCAGAGCACACGGCATCATCAGAGACGCCTTCCAACCGAGACACAAACTTAACAACCCCATGACCACGACTGCTGTATTCCTTTCATACAACGGCTCTACTGAACAGCATTAAGTTAATGACCGGAAGATCGGCGGTTCGATCCCCAGCTCCACCAGGTTGCCACTGTTGATCCCTTGAGCAAGGGCCTTAACCCTAACTGCTCCCGGGGCGCCGTATCATGCATTTTGACCCCAGTTACGCTGGGATATGCGAAGAAGGAATTTGTACTTTACCTAAGTAGTTTCATTCGAGGATACTTTTTGTTTTTTTTTACTTTTACTCCACACAAAAGTCTAGAAAATATCTCTACTTTTACTTCAACTCCATTTCTGCACTCCATTGCGTTACCCAGCCACAGTGGTGTGTAGTATTTGATTATGATGGATAACTGTGGTGGTTAGCACTGTCGCCTTGCACCTCCAGGGTCTGGGTTCGATTCCCGGCCAGGCTCGATTCCCGTCTCTATGTGCATGGAGTTTGCATGTTCTCTCCGTGCTTGGTGGGTTTCCCCCGGGTTCTCCGGTTTCCTCCCACATTTCAAAAACATGCATGTAAGTTTAATTGATGTTCCCAAATTGCCCGTAGTGTGTGAATGGGAGTGTATGTGTGTGTGCCCCTTGCGATGGATTGGCACCCTGTCCAGGGTGTACCCTGCTTCGTGCCCTAAGCCTCCTGTGATAGGCTCCTCCAGGTCCCCGCGACCCTGAATACAGGATAAAGCGGTATAGAAGATGAGTGAGTGAGTGAAAACAGCAGGAAGAGAGATTTACAATGACTTTAAAGTGACCGCGTGCTTAATACAAGCACTGTACTGTTAAAACCCAAGTACATTTCGGTGAGTACTTTCGGACTTTTACTCAAGCACAGGATTTGTGTTTTAATGTTTTCTTAATCCAATTTAATTTCTTCAATCTCAGCTTTAAAAAAGAACATTTCGCACAGTGTTTAGAGTTAAATGTTAGCTCCAAGCAACGAACACTTCACTCCCTAGCGAAGCTGATAGATTTGTAGACTCAAGTGAAGCAGTGTTTCATGTTGTACATTCCCCTCATTCACTCGCTGCCAAGACACTTGTGAAATACAACGCTTCAACTCTGCTGCCCGTAGTCCAGCTCACTCGCTTCGAATGAATGGAATGTTGATGTCCTATAATTTACAGGTGGACGTTTGTACAAACACAGCGTGGGATGGAGGGGGGCGTGACAGGACCTCCCACTCATGGAACACCCAGCCTTAGTTAATCAGAAATGAAATTCATACATTTACTGATTGTCCACTTTACAGTATGTTTCTCTTTCAAATCAATCCTCAGATATCGAGGAGTCTATGGCATTATGTTCGTAACTCTCTCGCTTGCTTCGCACCTCGGCCGTGTGCTTGCTCGGCTTCGCTCGACGCTACAAACGTGCCATAAAACCAATCAATCAGAATGTATGAGCCTCCAGTCTCTGATTGGCTGGTTTTTATGAGACGTGTGTAGCTCAGTGCCAAGTTGAGCAAGCACACAGCTGAGCTGTTAAGAGAGAGAAAGCCCAAATATTTTTTTTTCTTGCTCAGCAATGAGGCACTAATACCACACATGGTGGAATGAACAATGGTGAGCTAGATCTAAATTTATATTGTTAGATAAATATTAGATAAACTATTAACCTACTAGTTTGTCAATTTTAAACATCTTCATTCTTACAACATTACAACAAATTTGGTTGATGGTACTTTAGATCATGCTTTATAGGGTCGATTAAAGGTTCTGAATCCTGCCAACATTTCTTCTGCTGAAGAATGAAACATGTGTACTGTTACTATGGTTACACCCCTGGGACTGGTATCATCACCAAATCACCTCATTTACATTACTGGCATCCAGATATTCTGAACCTGGGTCCTGATGAACAGATGGAACAGTTAAATATTTGATGTTCAAACAAACTCAAAGTTTTTGGTACGTGTGTCATCAGTCTAAAACTATGAGAGACAAATAAGAACCTGAATTAGCTAGTCTCCTGATCTCTACAGGCTTAGAAGCAGAAGTTGTTCCCAACCATACCTCCTGCTGCAGGTCTTTGATGATTTTGGTCTTTTTCTCCATTTCCATTTTCAGGAACTTGATCTGAAGAACAAAACAATACATAGATTACATATTTTATGGATTTCATGGATTGATTTTCCACAAGACGCTACATTCCATGAATCAATGCGGAAGAGCTTTGAAATTGCTCCTGGGATTAAAGCGCCTCCTTGAAATGCATAAGAGGAACAAAATAAACACGTGTACGGGCGGTGGAGCCACTGGTGCATGAAGATGACATGATTTTTCACAGAAATATCCTCTTCTCATAGGGACAGCTTTGTGAAATTGTGCATGTTTTTTGCACAGAGCCAAAAAAAAAAAAAAAAAACCCCAAGCAGGAGTGTGTATCGCCCAGGAGATGAGACGCAACACCAATCAAACACTAATGCCTGGTACTCGCGATTCACTCCGACTCTCTGAGTTTTCTCCTTTGTGTCCCAGCAGGATGCTGAGGAAAGAACAGGGAACTTCTGATCAGGATGACATCCGGTGTACACAATCTCTCCTTTATATTCACACTTGTACATCCTCCAACTTTTTCACCAGTTCAGGAGCTGGCAGATGGCAGCCGGTGCAACCCATTTTTATTTATAAACTTGTCGATCAACGTGAGATGTCATGTCTGTCTGTTTCATTTCCATTTGTTAAGGACTAATCCCTAAAACATATAACATTTGCAGTATACATGCAGTATATATTAAGTAAATAAGGGAAGTGAAGCAATCACATACGAGTAAATTATAAGCGAAAAGTCGGTGTGGAGGTCAATAGTTACGCAACTATACTGTGGGTACGAGGATCGTCCAAGTCATTCAAATCCGATTATTTTCAAGGCTCCAAGCCACCTCGGGCAGGATTGTGGGCGTGTCCTGTCTCAGCCTGGGGGCGTGGTCATGTACTGTATGTAGATTACCCAAATTGTTTCCCCTGTGATCTTTCTAGCTATGTTTCTCATGTCAGTGTGTAAAGTATTCATTGAGTGTTAGTTGATTTTAGCGACGCGTTTCAGAAAGATATTGCCGGAGACTGAGGCGGCTGAGAGCACATCGTGGTTATTTCCTTTATTTCACGAAAAAGTAAAAGTAGACCCTTTACAGAATAAATAATGTACTAGACTTATGCATATGTTGTCAAAAATGACGGAGCATTTTATGTTATTTTCACGGTTACCAGAAAATAACGCTAGTTGTCCAGGGTGAAGTCCATCTGAATGTTGACCGGAGGTCCTGCCACGGTTGTAAAATGGTCACCATTGGCCAGCATGGTCCCTAATTGGACTACAGAGGGTCCTGGTTAGAGTAGATGCATGGAAGAGTCTCATTACTGTTGCTTGGAGTCTTTTGTACATATCAATCGCTTTTACACCGTCATTTATCAGATTGACTTGAGCGCTCCTCGTCTTTAACTATAAGTATAAATATAAAGGTATACCATATGTACTGCATGCGAGTGGCTGTGTATTAATAATTACATAATTAGTACAATTAAAGATAAATAACGAGTAAGATTTATTATATGCACACTGTATACACAGTGGAAATAAAGGTACATATATTATTGAGTTGTAATCCATGTAAATGGCGAGAGACAGTGGATGGGCATTACACATCAAAAGGTCATGAGGTCATCTGTGTTTCTAATTTAAGCCTCTCGGTTTTGAGCTGAAATGAAAAGTACAGCCCCATGCTCATTTTCTTTCCCCTCACGGATTCATTCTTATTCTAGACGAGACACAGCGCCTTTCCCTCATATCCCAGAGTGTACGCTCTCTTTCTCTCAAAACACAGCGGGTGGGAGAGAAAAGTTCTAGCGCACAGATAATAGTGTGTCTTTTTTTTTTTATAATTAGCACACTGTACCCATAAAAGTCAGGGCTCAGAATAGCCAGGGCCGCGTCTGGGTGCTGTGTGTGCGCTGCGTCTCTGCGGCTGTAATAAACAGTCCCGATAATGAGTTTTGTGCGAAGAGGACACAGAAAGGGCGTCGACAACAATGTGCTGAGGGAGAACGTCAATAACACTGGACGTCTATGACCCTGTCCGAGCCTTCATTAAAAATACTTTTTAAAATGAGCTCCCTGTGCGTCTGACTTTAAATGCGCACAACATTTATTTTGTCTGCATCAGATGTGCGGCGAAACCCTGGCGCAGGAACGCTCCATCATGTTACACCTCCGTTTATTCAGGACTCTCACCGTGGCTTGATGTTTCTCGGCTCGCTCTGCCGCCTCGTCCAGTTGCTTCTGAAGGGCTGCCTGGAGTGATCTCATCTCTTCTCTGATATTGAAAGGAAAGAAAAAGGAGAGAGAAAGAGAGAAAATGTGTTTGAGAGAAAGAAGTGTAATTTCTGCCAGTGTAGGGTTATAATGGAGGTCATTTTCATTGAAAAGCACTGATTAGGATATTCATACAGGATACGGTGCGGGAGAACATTCGGAGCTGATTTCCTGGCAAACGTGGCGCTACAGAAGGTCTGGTAAAGACAAACAAGGCGATAAGGAAACTAATAAACCAGGCAACGAGGAAATCAAGAGTAAACACAGCTTAGAACGGCGAGAGACGGATTCCTGTGGTGTTTAGGGCCGCGAACACGCTAGGTGTTTATATTCTACTACTGATAAAGTGCAGGCTGAAGTGCCTTCTAAAAGTCCTGCCTGGTAATGATATCACTTTTTTTTTTTTTTTCTTGGCAAAAAAGAGGATACGTTTCTGATCACTGGCATAGAAGTTTGCAAAAAAAAAAATGGAATTCTTGAGAAGTTTAAACGGGTGACACCGAACCCTGTGGGACTCCTTCAACTAAAACTCCAGAGCACTGTTGAACCCTCAGCTGCTCATTTAAAGGGATGATTTCTTTAAGGAAATGTTTACTGGAAGGAGTCTCCAGTGTCGGCACTTTGTAATAGAGCTGAGGCTGCAACTTTGTTTCCATTTTGTCTTGTTAATTTTAAAAGGGGAAATAATGATGCTGGTGAAGTAACAAGTGTAACAGAGGAGCAGAATGATGTAAAGCACCACAAGGTCATTTATCTTTCTATTGAATGCAAGAAGCTACTTTCCAATTTAAGACATTGGTACCTTTTAAAACAAAGGCACCAAATACTCAAGTGCATGATGCATATTATATTATATTATATTATATTATATTATATTATATTATATTATATTATATTATATTATATTATATTATATTATAACTGAATGTACTGTACATATGTAATAATTTCTAGCAATCATTTTGCAAGTAGTCTGTGAAGAGCACTTTACAGAATCCGTGCCCTTTATCATGCTCAGAAATCCAAACAGTATTATTGAGAACACCGCTGGCAGAAGAATACTTGAGCACACAGATGTCTTGGTATCAGTTCAGGGCGAATTATTCCCCAAGCTTCTCAAGAGGCAATCTTCCTTGATGCGGTTCCTCTCTGGAAAAATGTCAGTGTTCCGATTTGACTTAATTAATTGAATGACCAAATTCATTCATTTATTTATTAACCTTCTGTCAGCACTTAAATATCTGTGGAACAACACTGTACTACTAGACTTTTACTAAACTTCCATCTGATCTACTGACCAGGTACATCATCCAACCATCCATAAATTTTGCGCCGAATCTAAATGAGGTTAAGAATAATTTAAGGTCAAGTCAAATTCTAAGGTTAGTGCCAGAAAGTTTAATTAAAAATTACAAAGAGCATTAAAGTCAAAGAGGGACTTTTGACTGTGAAAAATAACAATACAGTTTTAAGAGTATAAACTCCCTTTATGTCTCTATATAATCCCCTGAAACACTAATGCACTGATCCCAGTGTCTCACTAGGGCTTGGACACCATCAAGGTAGAACGTTTTCTCCAGAAAAAAAGTAGAAAGTCTGCCTGCTTCACATCTGAAACCCTGGTCCAGACGAGATCCTGTAACCTGCAAGTGGTGCTGGTAAATGAGTGTGTGTGTGTACAGTTCACACGGACAGATGTGTCACTTCCTCAAGTTGGCGACGTTGATTTTTTTACTTGGAGGCTTCTCTAAATGAAATTACCGAAATTTCATCACAAGTCCCGGCTTGAACACCTTGTTAATTAGTTACAGTTTTACTTTTTGGTATCTTATCGTGATCAAAAGATTGAAAACTGACGTCATCCTTAACAATCCTGACACATCGTTCACCCAATGGCCCCCACTGAGCTAACATCTCTGTTTGCCGTAACTGCAGACGTTTATCTACTGTACTTCTAACTGCTTGTCTTTTAATAACAGCCCTGTAGAGAACCCGGCTCCTGAAATATTACAGTTACAATTAAAGATATTTCCATTTTTGTTGTTCTGTACAGTCTGTTAATGCCAGCTACATGCCATGTCTTTATAATAAAAATATTATAAACTAAATTAAACTGTTGGTTCTTTACGCTCTTGAGTGCTGATATTTTTCAGTTTGACCTTGTTAAAATGTGTGTGTGTGTGTGTGTGTGTGTGTGGTCACATACTTAAGCAAAGTACTGATCAGCTGAATGAAATTCAGCGTCTGTGAAATGAAAAAGCACATCTGCTGCTATGTCGGGAAATTTTCAGAGTTATTGTGCAGGGCAGAAGATCATCACTGCAACCTCCTACAAACCTGTCACTTTCTATAACAGCGACTCCGAGATTGCACAAGGTGACTGTTTTGCAGGGATACAAAATGGAAATAAGAGATGCTCGACACCAGAAAATGCCTTTAGGCCATGCAGCTATAAACAGCCGCTCCCTCTGCAGCCTCGCTTTTTTCCCTCCAGCTTGTGAAGTTAATAAAACAACAACTAAAACAACATGGAAAACATGGAGCTTGTCATCTTGCTCAGAAACCACAAAGTAGCATAAAACTGATCCGTATGGAGGATGTCAGAAAACCTACAGTTACAACTTTACCCCTGAATAATAAATAGCACTAACACTGGAGACTCCTTCCATACAGGTGAAGGATACACATCTTATTACGCAACAAATATTAGATCATGTGAAGCACCTACCGTCTACTAAGGAAAGAATAACTCATCAGAACAAGAGTATTAACATAAACATGCACTACTCGCAGAACCACACTGACAGTTAGTTCCGACCGAGTAATCTGATGTCTATAAATCTAACCAGCTTCTATTCTAACACAAGGCTGAATCCCAAATCCCTCTCTAACCCCTGATCAAGGGCACTCCTTGAAATGTGGAACAAGGGATTGTACACCCTACATAGTGCACTAGCTTTCCATTTAACACTATTTGGTGATCGACCCTGGAACCTGAATGTTAATGGAGCTGATACTCTAAAGTGAAATAAGTGGGAATATAAAGTAAATCTGGTGAGTTTCTCAGGACTGTCCGCCACCTCCGTACACCTTTTGGTTACAGAATACCGCTAGGAGTTTAACACTACACTCACCTCCTGTTAATTACGCTAACTCGCCAGCTCTGCCAGTCGCGGTTAGTTAGTTCCACCAGGCGCTGAAGCGTAGACGGAGCAAAATAACTGGTTAAATAACGAAATCTGTTGATAATAAACGGTGTCTGTGAAACTGTTGCATAAAAGCGATATTACACTTGTTGTTGGTTGTGCTGTTGTCCTGAATATCAGCACTCTTGTGATATACTGTATTCAATACTCTGGGTGCACCCTCGTGCCTACAACCAAGCATCATGAGCATCACACTCAGTATAACAGCATGACATTTACATCTAGGCATTTGGCAGACGCTCTTATCCAGAGCGATTTACATTTTTTATCTCATTACACATCTGAGCAGTTAAGGGGTTAAGGGCCGCGCTCAGGGGCCCAACAGTGGCAACTTGGTGATTGTGGGGTTTAAACCTGGGATTTTCCAAACCGTAGTCCAATGCCTTAACCACTGAGCTACCCCTGGCCCCCTGACCTTGAGTGTGATAGTGTTTAAATAATCAAGACATTAAAAAAAACCACAATCTAGAATTTAACAAAAAATACAAAGTATGGAAATATAAATTATTGCATATTCATGATCAGGTAAATTGATGTGATTGTTATAAACCTTTGTGACTGTAAAACAATTTATCATTCTAGCATTATTATTGTTATTATTATTATTATTATTTTAATTGTTGTTGTTGTTGTTATTATTATTATTGTTGTTGTTGTTGTTGTTGTTGTAGTTGTTATTATTGTTATTATTATTATTATTATTATTGTTGTTGTTCTTGTTGTTGTTGTTGTTGTTATTATTATTGTTGTTGTTGTTGTTGTTGTAGTTGTTATTATTATTATTATTATTATTATTATTATTATTATGCAGCTCTTAATTACCAATTTATTTTGAGTGTAGAATAAAAAGCAACATTGTCTGGGACCCAGTTGTGGTATACCCATATAGTATAGTCTTACTAAAACAAATAAAGAAATAAATACATAAATATGCTTAGTCAGTCTTAGCTTTAGGGGTGTTGTAACTTTTATGGTGAAATGAAATGTAGCCTGAATAGCAAGTGAATATCGATTGCTGCTAAATCAGGTGCGTTGCCTCTGATTAAGGCAAGGCTCGAGGTGGTGTTATTATTATTGTGCTTTATAATATATGTTGTCTGGGGGTAAAACAACATATATGATTTTTTATTTTTTTTGCAGCAGGTTGCGTTTCTGCTCTACAGCTCCAGAGTTTCTGGTTTAATTTTTCTTTTTTTTTTTTTTTTTTTTTTTTCTAAAAATGTTCAAGCAAAGGACTGGTGTCGGGGCTAGGTATCACTCTGGCTTCATGCCCAGTGTTCTTGTTACAGGCGCCACAGCTCTGATGATGAATGTAGAGGTTTCTAGGTTTCTGTTTCAAACACTAAAGCAAAATGGGAATGTAAGGGGGAAAGAATATTGAAACCGCTCCGACATGAAAAATCTTCTTTGTTTAACCAAACAGTAATAAAATCCCCAATGCTGTACAAACGACTGTGAATCAGGATCTTCTCTTAATGGCACCACTGAGAAGCTGATGAATCTGCGCCAGCACGCCAGACAATGAAGTAAAGAACAAACTAGAATATAAAGTAAAAGACGTGCCACCGGAAAGCACGCATGACTGGAGAGCGATCAGCGTAATTATCTCTCCTGCATGACGGCTCATCTGGGAAGAACACAAGACGGCTGCAGGAACTGGGAGCGTCTAGACGTGCCAGTTTGACTGGGAGGAATTCTATATTTTGTCTGTTTATCTTCCCAGAATCATCCAACACAACCAGAACCACTGGCCAGTACAAATGCCTGAGCACAAACATCCTCCTTTCTGTCTGTTTTCCTCTAATAACATGCCAGAAATAATAAATATGCACCCGGGGACTCACCCAGCCAGAGCTTATGCATCACTCCGCCTGCAGTGTTGAGCCACAAAATGAAAGCTGTTCACTTGTATGTGTGTGTTTGTGTGTCTGTGTGGGGGTGTGTTTTTTTTTAGAGAGATTTAAAGTACATAATAATAATAATAATAATAATAATAATAATAATAACAATAATAATAATAAATATGATTATTATTATTATTATTATTATTATTATTATTATTAATAATAATAATAATACGATTATTGCTATTATTATTATTATTATTACTATTATTACTATTATTATTATTATTATTATTATTAATAGTAGTTACTATTGCCCTTCATGGATTTAACATGCTGTTCAGAAATTTAGAAGAAAAAGCCATCTTTAATACCGACTTGCCTCATTTTCTCCCCTATTTCACATCCTGACATTTCACCAAACACCTGATATTTCACTGCCTGCTTAATGTCATGAGAACTGAGTCCTGAACTCGTTCTGTTGCTATCCAGGTCAGGCTTCTGACAAATAGAGGTTAAGCTCCCAACACACTCACTTCTGAAGATAAGAAACAGCTTACTGAGAGCAAAGCCTTTATGTCCGTTTAAGAGAAATCCATTCAGAATAATTGGTTGATTATTTGTCTATAACAGCCGCTCTGATTGTAATGAAGGTTTACATCAATGTGCTCATTTCGATATATTATTGTTTCTATAGTAACAGAGGGACATGCACGAGACTTATAATGCATAGGATGAAAATTACAAGTGATCAAAGGTTCTGTAAGGACATGAAAGTGTTTATATGGATGTATTAGATGGAAGGAGTCTCCAGTGTTAGTGTTTTGTAATGTGCTGTCACACCGTCAACAAAGACAATCAAGGTCTCGCTGCATCTAATGAATATCAAACAACGCAGTCGGTCAAAATGGAAAAAGTCGAAGGAATTGTTTTTAGTATTTATACTAAATTCTCTGACCGATACACAGACGCACTGATCAAGTGACACCAGAAGAACATAATATGAACTTAATGTGGTCTTCTACGATGTGGAATGGACCTACCATGGTCATAGCATTGGCCTGAGGACTTTATTGGCAAAGCAAGCAGGACAGAGCAGTTTATACTTCATTGTGGTTTCTCTGTAACATGATAAGCTGTGCTTAGTTTAGGTTTTTGTCCTATTAATTTCAAGAAACTGACAAAATAAGAGTGCTGTTATATAATGTAAACAATACCCGGACTAGTTGTTAAAGAGAAAAGACATTTTTTAATCAGTAAAAACCAGACAGAGCTGCAGAAGATATCTTCACAATCAAACAATAATAAGTTCACGGCACAAACAACATCAACATGGACAGGAAAACTCTATCTATTTACTATCCTGGAATGGCACAAGTTGTACTTTTCACACAACTGATGAACAAAAAGGGAATTGTTTCACTGGTCCCATCTTCGATTATTTCTTTAACATGTTAACACAGCTCTCAGAGCTCCTCCGAAGTGTGTTAATCCATCCATCTAGGAACCTCTATAGTCCAACTAGGGACCGTGCAGACCAATGGTGATTACCTTTTACTACATATATACATTTCCTGCCATTTTACAACTGTTGTAGGACCACCGGTCAACATGCACACGCTCTTTCACATACTACAGGCGATTTGGGAATGACTATTAGTCTAATCTTCATGTCTCTGGACTGTGAGAGGACACTGGAGTACCTGGAATAAACCCACCAAGCACAGGGAGAACATACACACTCTATGCACACAGACCCCGAGGTGGGAATTGAACCCTCGACCCTGAAGGGAACACTAAGCCACCGTGCTGCAGAGTGTGTTAATGCTCACGGTTTTTGTTTGCATACACACACAAACTGAAGATCGATCTGAAAACCTAAACGTGACTAAAAGGAGATTTTTGCATTAAAGGACTACGCTAAATCCTATTTAGATTGTATTTGTTTTTGGGCAGTCAGTAAATCAGTTCAGTGGCGTTGCTGAAAGGATATCTAAACAATGTCTGTATAAATCATTTCCAATATCCACGACTCTGCAGCAAGATTGTGGTGAAGCGAAATGCATTTCCTAAGAGACTACTAGGAGATGTTTTTGCAATGTTTTTGTGCATGGATTTAATCGACTCTGGTGTCAGATCAGAGCGAAAGGCGGGAGCGAATGCGGTTGCTTTGGTTTAATAAAAGTTTAGCACACATACCATCCAATACATCAGACGAGCTCAAGGTTAAAAAATATGTTAGGGCGGGGCACAAACAGCGCAGCATCGGCAAACTGGGAAGCAGGGTCGAGGACAAAACCAGAGTAGCAGAGCACCGTGAGCGAGACTTGGGAAAGCCTTGTTCGGCCTTGTTCAGGCTGCAGGCAAATTTCATCTGTTTCACAAATCTGATCTTTAGGACTGACTGTCCACTTGCGTATTCGACAGCAATCATATCGGATTTACAGTCCGGCAGCTCAAATCTGACACTTTGTCGATCTGTCTGCATCGGTTGCCGTGGTAACGCCGCTGGAGGCTCGCGTGCAGCAGACTATATTTCCTAATATCGCCCAGTTTCTGTACCCTCCCTCCAGCATTGCCGCGTCCCCTTAAAGTCGTATCAGACATTTTTACTTCGTCTCCTGTCCAGGGACTGTTGTTCTCCATTTTAGGTTTACATTCAAGCATTTAGGAGACACACTTATCCAGAGCGACTTACAAAAGAGCTTTAAAGATTCAATTATTAGATATTTATAACTACAAGTACTATCAATCAAACCGAGGTTGTATTTATTTTAATTTTAAATTAAGTTAACCCAAGCCATTTCCGTACGGCTCTTAAGCCAGACGCTCAATAGGAAGTTAAATTGCTAAGCTTTAGGAGGTCACGGTGGAAACTTTCCAGAAAAGGAAAGTCAGCTTTATTGTACAGAAGTATTTTCATTTCTTTCGCATCTTCCTGCTCGTTTTTTCAACCATGGATCCATGTCCCAGGTCATGTGATCATGTGGACTTAAAACCTTGCAAAAATCAGATTTAGGATGTTTTTTCCTGTTAAGACGATATAAAAACAATCTGATTCTAGACTGATTCCAATCTGCATAAGACAAAAAATCCAATCTTTGGCTGTCAGTCTGAACAAGGCCAGGAACAAGTATCTGACCAGCGATCTGGACCGATCAGGGAAACTGAACGGTGCTGTTTTTCCAGGGATCAGGGGAATTGGAGTTTGCCAAAATCCTGCCTATCTTCACTGCATCTATAGTCATTCTGGAATTTAGTTTGAGATCCATAAATAAATCAGATTAACAATGGACCAAAGACACGTGCAGTCAGCTGATTGGCACTGTCAAACTGCCAGTAGTGTGTAAATGTGTGTGTGTGTGTGTGTGTGTGTGTGTGTGTGCTCTGCAATAGATTGGGACCCTGTCCAGGATTTAGCCCATTAGTGACTGAAGTCTCCTGGGACAGGCTCCAGGCCTCCCATGACCCTGTACAGGATAAACGCTATAGAGAATAAACGAATGATTGAAAAGCTGCCATGGAAATCAAATAACCAAAAAAATTAGTCATTATCAGATAAATTAATTATAGAAACAAAAAAATCACGATTTACTTTTGATATCCGATCTATGAACATGAGACTTTACGCATGCACACGTGCTAGAGCCTGGTTAACGCTATGCAGGTTGGCTCTGATTATTGAGCCCTGATTTATAGTCCAGCGTAGTGTGAGCTCGACTGCAGATATCTGTAGGAGTCAAAGTAAACAAAATCAATAAATGTGCAAAGGGCACAAGGTCTGATTTCCTGCCTCTCGATCGAATTCTAGGAGAGTCAGAAAGTCGGAGCATCATACTTGTTTGATTTTCTTCAAGCGGCTCCGTGTTTGTACAGCCAATTAAACTGGGAGCTGCAGGAATAAATACAGGATGTGTGTCTGCTTAGGCCCCTCCCTCTTTATTTCTATTCACTGTATTTACGCTTTTTATCTGATTCTTTTTTTATGATTTTATATACCTAAAAAAAAAAACTTATAATAATAATAATAATATTAAATATAATTACTTGTATGCTATATCAAATATATAATTGATTACTTTATGTATATTTTATTTAAGAGATTTATAACAGTTTATAACAGTATGGCTTTTCTGGAGCTTGAAGGACAACTAATAGATCCTGTTCATTGTGAATACTACCTGATGATGCAATCAATGTGCAAATTCGCGTGTGACGTCATCCTCCAGCAGCTCTATTAAAAAATGTTGGCCGTACTGTGAATAATTACATTCACATGCACAAAGAAGTAAAGAAGGAAACAGAAGCTGTTGCAGTACATTTTGAGTATCAGTATTTTAATTAAGTATTTTCACTATGGTGGAGTTTTTACTTTTACTTCGTTCCATTTCCAAGTAAAATATTGTATTTTCTACTCCATGACTTTATGTGGCATCTGTCATTATGTCTCATTCATAAGTAGAAAAGAAGAACAAAGCCTCTTAGCCTCGCCCGGATAGTTAACTAAGTAACTGGTAACTCTTGAGCAGTGAAGCTTTACAACGCCACAACCCCTTACAACAAGCTGGATCTAGTGATCACCTGAAGTTTTATCATTTCCATTAGCGAGCTATCTGTCTAACATTAGCATGTAGTGCTTCAAGGTTCTCAGCTGAACGTTCTCAGATCATGACATAACAATCGTTCAGTGTTGACACTTGGAGTTTGGTTAATAAAATCTCTTTTAATTGGTTTTTCATGTAGTTAACGATGTTGTAACAGATAGCAGGTGGACTGGAGTTATGCTTCAACTGAGATTTAGTTTTTTCTGGCTGAGATCATAACCACTGATAAACTATCAAACAATCCACTACAGTAATACATCTATTACACCCCGGACACATATTATATATCGTGTTATATTTGGTTACATTTTGCGGGTTTTTTCCCTTTTTTCTAGATAAAGCATGGTGGCCATGTGCAGAGATGTTCAGTTTAAATCAATCCTAAAAGGAAAGTTTGCTTTCTCTCACATCCTGTTATTTCACAGCCACTCAGATCTCAGTAATGGAAATGACGCGGCTGCATGTTGAACGCTCATGAGAATGGTTTTTTAGACTCAGTTAACCACCTTCTATTAACAGACCTGATCCCAGAGTGACATAAGAGCCTTTCAATGAGGAGATAAAGCGTGCGTCTAATCATGAAAATAATAACCTGACATTACAGTCGGAATAAAACAGCACTTTAACTTTTGATTTTAAAGTACACCTGGAGATGAGACATTTTGTACTTTTACTCAAGCGGAAATGTAAAAGGAGCTTTTACTGGAGAGTACTACTTTACCTAGAGGATCTTTACTTTTTCTTAAGTACAGGATTCGTCTACTTCATTCTCTAACCGCAAACGCAGAAGTTTCATTTCAATTCAGCAACAAGTCCTTCACTACTTGCTCCCTGAATGTTCATATGCATTTCTGGTCTTTAACTTTTTTTCCGATAAAATCTAGGCTGCATTATGAATTCTGTGTCACAGTGTGTGTGTGTGTGTGCGTGTGTGTGTGTGTGTGTGTGTGTGTGTGTGTGTTCTCCAGATCAGCTTCAATGATAAAGATCCTCAAATGATAGATCTGGGATTAAAAGAGATTGTTTTATTACATGCTGCCTCAATCAGCATAATCTGTAAATCACATCAATCAAAAACAAGCTTACATGAACTCACACATTCTTCAAAGTCATTTTAAGGTAATACAAATATATATATATATATATATATACCATCTTCCAACAGTTGCGTACACTTCCGTAACATAAATCTCAGCTAATGATGTACTGTAGGTCTTCATGATGCGTAATCTTTATATATATATATATACCTGAGACGTGTTTTATTTAAGCAATATGACAGGTTGTGCTGTTGTACAGAATATCAGCACAGCTGTGATGTGTAGCCTGACTACTGAAGATATCAGCCATGATCAATCTGAAATGGACATGCACGTATCTAAAGGCTTGGTAAGGACAGTGGGACCAGTCACAGGGGGCGTATACTTCGCAAAGACCAGAAGTGCGTAAGTCTCTTTTATCAGTGTTTAGTAATTAGTCTCAGGGGTGCGTGAGCCGGAGCACTGGTGTTGGCAGGTCTTTTTTTTTTTATTGTAGTTATGACAATTATCAATAAATTATAATTAATTTCTTTATTTAACCAGTTATTTTGCTCCATTAGCATTCCATTAACAGGGAAGAAATTAGTTTTAAACTCTTACTGGTACTAATGTATGTAGCCTAAAGGTGAGAAGTTTACTGTAATACATGGAGGTGGTGGAACGTCCCAAGAAACTTACCAGATTATTAGCTTCGTTAATATACAGGTTCTGGGTCGATTCCCAAATAGTGTTAAATGGAAATCTAGTGCACTATGTAGGGTGTCGATTTCCCTTGTTCCACACTCCAAGTAGTTCCCTTGATCAGGGGTTAGAGAGGGAGACGGTTCAGAGGCGATTCAGAAGGACTCAGAAGTGATGAGTGCAGAGACGGCGTGTTGTTTAAGACGACATACCATTATCAGATGTGTGTTCTTACTGAAAGTGCTTCTGTGACTGGTTGTGAATGTGGGTTTAGTCAGACAGCTGCTCTCTCCTCAGTACTGCGGACCGTACAGACCTACTCTCACCCACGCTGAGACACACAGTTAGTGTCATTAACCACTGGACAACACCTGGGACACGCCCACTTATACAGATAGTTACACCTGTACAGTACTGTTACTGTCTGTTATCATCACCCGTGGAACAGTTCTCATCCAATCAGATCACTCGGTTGGAACTAACTTCCATATTATTCTTTTTCAGTGCTATATTAACTTTCAGTTAGTCTTTACTTGGCTTCCATCTGTTGTTATTTCACATGTTCATGCTTCGTTTATGCCCAGAGTTCATTGTTAGTGTTCCTGCCGTAAATCTATTTATCGTTTGATTAAAGAAGATCAGCACTTGCATCCGACCGTAAAGCCATTTGCAAAGCCTGCGTAAGCTAATGGCAGGCAGTGTTTGGTTGCTAGCAGCCATTAGAGCCGACGCAAATCAGGCAGTACTCACAGAGACTTCGCTTCAGACAAAAGGTCAGATTTTTAAGCTTTGTGCCTTATTTCTCACTGTTTGTGGTTCTGTAGAGTAAAAATGTGGCCCATTAGAAAACTGATGACATGAAAAGAAAAACACAACAACAAAAAACACTGTGAGTTCTTTCGCACAAACCAGATGCTGTTGGCTGTGATGTATAGTTAAAAGCTTCTATAAGTTCTCTGTAGTCATAGGCTGAAGTCTGAGCTCCAATAGGGAGGGAGAACAGGTCCAAATGATCCAACTCAGAACATAACAAAGCGTTCCTCAATGTGGCTCCACCCACACAGCATATAACACATGATCTTATGGGAATATACAGTGAGTGAGTGAGTGAGTGAGTGAGCGAGCGAGCAAGCCGTAGCTGAGATTGTGATAGTGTGATGGACCTGGGGTTACTGTTGACACACTAATGTTAGTTATTATCCTATAACAGAACCACATGACTGTTTAATTTATCTTATTTTACAGCAATTTATATTTTAATCCATTTATAGTTATGTTTACTGTTCCATGAACAAAGTAAGTCTTCTGAAATCTTGTCACTTACAATATAGCAGCTATAAACAGTAGTTTTCTCATCAGCCTGGCTTTTATTCTTCTCTTTAAGTTAATTTGACAAAAAAACACAACTTATCAAAAAAAAAACGCAAAGACTTTTAAAAAATGCTACAACTGAAAACTGCTTCCATAAATGTTGTGTAAAATAAATACCATCTTAGAGAAACTTGTGGTCTTCACTATTAATGTCTCTACAAATTACTGTAGCTGTTTCAATGGAAATAATAATGCATTAGAATGCGTACATCAATTACAACGTGCTGCTTTTGAAGCTCCTTTATAGAGACAGACTTCCCAATCAGAATCCGAAGTCTGTCAGTGTTGTGGTACAGTGCTTACTATCTACTGTGCAATTATTATAAATAGATCAAACTATTTCTGTACCTTTGTTTGTGACTCAGCTCCAGAATCCGCTGTACGTCCTTTTTGGGCACAGAGTCGTCATTCTTCATCGACTGAAATCAAAAGGAAAGAATTCTAAATGAGGAAAAAAAATTAAGTTTGTTGATGTCTCGTCTGTTATTTGCTGCAGTTGTCTGAGAGATGTTCAGACGGCATTCAGATCAGATGCTAAATAAATACGAATGATTTCTTAAGCTGACTCCGACTGAGAGAGAACAGAAGTGTAATCATGGTGTTTGTCACCACGTCGTGAAATCTCAGTCATCTTTCTGACTCAAACAAAAGGAAATGATGGAGAAATAATTTAATAAATATTTAGACATGAAAGAAACTAAATGGAGGAATTAAAAGTTCTTGTGTCTAATTTCAGTGATTTTCCATAATTCCAATGATTTTTTAATGAAGATATGTGAATTATAACCTACTGTGTGCTTCTACATTTAAAAAAAAGTGACAATTAATTGTGTTTCGTAGTTGTATGTAATCATTCAGTGAGTAATAAACCACGTTGTGTTGTGTCGTATCAGTAAAATGATGACTGACAGGGTGGTGAAGCTGACTCTGTCCCCGAAATGATCTTCTTGATGGTTCTGTGAGGTCACACGCCTGGACCAGGCAAACATCAGCGACATACACTACAAGCTACTGTATAAAATGAGACAATGTAATTGCATTGAGTATCTATTATAACTATTTACTATATAATACTCAGAACGTCAAATAGCCTAATCTGCATGTCTTTGGACCGTGGGAGGAAACCAGAGTACCCGAAGGAAACCCACCAAGCATGGGGAGAACATGCAAACTCCATGCACACAGATCCAAGCTGGGAGTCGAACCCTGGAGGTGTAAGGTGACAGTGCTAAACACTAAGCTATCATGCCACATCACTTTTTGCCATTTTAATGAATTTGCTCCTTCTTTTTTTTTTCCAAGTTTTCCAGTAGTGACTTGACTGGACCCCTGAGACCCCTGGGGGTTAAGTGTAGCTCAGAGGTTAAGATGTTGGACAGCTGATTGGAAGGTTCCAGGTTTAACCACCAAATTGGCAATATTAAGCCCTTGGGCAAGACCTTTAAACCTTCAGATGTATAGTGAGACACAGTGTAACCTACAAACCCCAACAATACACCTTCAAATAACTCAGCACTTCTACACTGCAAATCTTCTTCCATGGTTTAAAACATTTGGGGAAGCTTAGGCTTTCTCCTGACTGTAACGAGGGGGAGAGCTTTACTGACTACAGCAAATGTTAAAATATGTTAGCAAATTAACTAGGGTTACATAAATTTTTATTTATGAAAGAATGTAATTTATAGTGGGCGGCACGGTGGGGTAGTGGTTAGCATTGTCGCCTTGCACCTCCAGGGTCCGGATTCGATTCCCGGCTTTGTGTGCAGGGAGTTTGCATGTTATCCCTGTGCTTGGTGGGTTTCCTCTGGGTACTCTGGTTTCCTCCCACAGTCCAAAGACATGTAGGTTAAGTTGATTGGTGTCCCCAAATCGCCCGTAGTGTGTGAATGACTGTGTAAGTGTGTGTGTGTGCCCTGAAATGGATTGGGTGTACTTGGACTAAGTCTCCTGGGAAACTAATTAACACCATCTGACCAATCAGAATCCAAGTTACCAAGTGTCGTGGCTAATCCTGATGGAACTGTCATTGTGTCTTTAAAGGGAAGCTCAGAGTTCAGTCCGCAGTGCCTCCGTGCCAACATTACGATCCTCATCAAGCAAAGTTTAATGATGATAAGTTAAACTCAGTCTCTCTCTTTTAAAAAAAATAAAAACAAGAAAAGAGGCTACAAAAAGGCCATGTGCATGTCATTTATCTAGATTAAAAGGTTGTTGATCGTTGTTGTTTTATGGCAGATCCAGCAGGACAGGGATCATTGTCTCCGGATTATATAAGTACTTTGGCCGAGGTCCCAGAAAAATACCAACCCAACACACTCAAGGCTTTTTAAACTGGATGAAGGTTCTCCAGAGATTCAGTGACTCAGGAGGAAGAGCTGAAGCCCCATGCTGAAGCACAAACAAAGGCTCTGACTAGACGTCACCATCCAAACATGTCCCGCGCCGTGCCAAGACCTTTTGCTAAATCCAACCGCTCTGCCAATTAAAGCTCAATTCCAAAGGAAGAGCATATGAATGACTGTGTGCTTCCATTCACTGCTGCTATGTGAAGGGTTTGAAGGGAAGCAACAGGGTCACACTATCGGAAAACCAACAGCCAGACTTTATTCTAAATTAATCTGATTCATTCAGTTTTTAAATATATTTCAGTGTCAACTTTAGAAATGTATTTTAGTTAGAATGTCTGCCAGCTTCCTCCCTCTTCCTGACACAGGAGACTTGTGAAGATTGCAGTCGTCAGAAAAGACTTCCTGTAGCGTTCTTTGTCACAGCGGAGATGAAGTGTCTTCTTGCGGGAAGTGCTCCTCTGTTCAGCCAGCAGGTCGTGGAGGGGTGGTGAGGTGTCCTCCATGTTGGAGAGGACAGTTTGTGCAGCGTCCTTCTTTTCAGTGAAGTGCCCAATATTGTACCAGCCTTCTAGATGAGTTTGTTGATTTTTCCGATGTCGCCACTTCTGATGCTGCTGATGCCCCAGCAGGTAGCAGCAAAGACTATCGCACTTGCAACAACAGACTGATAAAAGATCTGCAAGCCTTTTTGCTGCAGACATCAAAGGACCCAAGTTTCTTCAAGAAGTTGAGTCTGCTCTTTTCTTTCCTGTAGACAGCGTCTGTGTTGCATTTCCAGTCCTGGCTGTTGTCAGTGTGTTGTTCTCCACCACCTCCACCTCCTCATCCAGGTTTGAGACTGTGTTTGGTGGCGTCCTGGTTATCCTGAGAGCCACAACCATCTCCTCGTTATATTTACTTTATAATGTATGTTTTTTGAGCACATACCTAAAAAGACTAAAGATACAACCAGATTTTTATATTTGTCTAAAAATATTAGAATTTTATATAATCTTAATCTTGTTGTTGTTCATTTTGAAACAGTGAGCTGTGATTTGTATTCTGAGCGACTTTCAGCACTGAATCCCAAATCCAAATCAGTAAAAGGTCGCTGTCTGAATAATGAGCAGAACTGGCTGGATTTTTACACACTTCCAGTGAAATATTTGGGAAAAAAATGTATTTCTTTGCATTAGCATAAACAATAAAACAAAATATTAAATTCAAAAGTATTATTTTTCCTTATACTGTAGAGAAAATTTTATTTCAGTCCTGTTTGCAAGACTAAAAGCGAGCAGGTGGAAGATGCGGTCAGCTGGCACCACGTGGCTCGGAGAGTGAGTGAATGGTAGTAGAAGCCTTAGTGTGGAGCCCCCTAGTGGCGGGGAGGAATTAGATACGACTAAATTAGAAGAAAAAACAGGGGGAAAATCCAAACCACCAAAAAGTAGAACAATAAAAAAAGACTAAAGAAGAAGAAAAAGAAGGAAAACATGTATTATGCATGAAATCAAACTCTGCACACTATAAGAAAAACCAAAAAAAAGAGTAAAAAATAAGACAAAACTTTTCTTTCATTTCATTGTATTTTGAAAAATTCTGACCTCGTAAAATCCCAACCAGGCACAAATTCCTGGATAAATGAGGGTGTGTGTTATGTAAATGAGATGTATATCAGGGTGAATTAGGATGTGCTGTTTGCATATAACATGTAATGGACAGGTGGGCGGGGCTCGTGATTCCTGAACGTCTCCATGGTGTGTGTCCTCACCTGCAGGTTGCCCTTTATGCTGTCCAGCTCCTTCGATGTTTTCGAGAGTTGGCGTAAAATCCCCGTTCTTTCTGTGAAGGCCTCTTTCAGCTTCTTCTCCAGCACTTCATAGCTGCAGAGAGAACGAAAAGCAGGAACATTTTTACTTTTTCATGTGTGTGGCCTCACTGTGGGGTGGCTTGGCTTCAGAAACTTGCTTTCAAAGAGCATCATGGAGCGAGAAAAATCAAGTCTCATGACACACACACACACACACACACACACGCGCGCGCACGCACGCACGCACACACATGGACAGAAATAAACTTCAAAAAGCCAGGAGCGCGCCACTGGTTTTACTTATTTTCTTACTGTTCTTGTTTGTGTTTTGTTTTTTATGCTTATTTCTAAAACTGACTTATTATGATATAAAATCAGATAAAAATAATAATGATCAATTAAAAAAGTAATAAATATATGCTGTAAGCATAGTATAAGTATGTAAATAAGTACAAAAGTATACATAATAAATATAAATTACTTAAAGGTGCTTTATTATTATTATTATTATTATTATTATTTATATATTTATTTATTTCGAAGTTTATAATATTTCATTTGAATAATCTATTATAAAAGCAAAAAATGATAATTATTTTTTATTATTATCCTACAAAATGTATGTGACTAAAATGTCCATGTGCATGGTGTTATGTTTGCTGTGTGATGACACTGAATTTGAATGTGTTTATTATCAGCAGGTTCCTGAGGGAGCTGTTACTACAGGAATTATAACGTATTTAAATATGTGCATCCATACACACCTATGATTTGCAGCTCTTGTCAAAGCTCCTTTTATTAAAAATACATTAATTAATCAACACCTTCTGATGAACAGCTCTGAGAAATATCGTCACAAAGAGTTTTACTATTAAAAGCCAGAAGCTTAAAGCTTTCAACACTCAAAAACTTCAAAACTGTCTCCTGTCTCGAACACCACAGAGCTTTCGTTGACAGATAAAAATGCGTCTGTTAGCCTCTGTAACGTCTCCATTTTATGTGGACAAACTCAAACAGGAACAAAAAAAAGCAGACTCCTGAGATGTGACGTGAAACTTTCCTTTTATTAAAATGAGAAAAACAAATTTCCTTTATGCATGATGTTTATTCACACAAAGGCAAACACACTGGATGAAAAGAGACAAGAAAGCAGCGGGAAATCCAGAGAGCGCGCGCGATCACGCCATCGCTTTTCTCTCGCTGTGGCGCTGAATACAAATCACGAGCGCGAAAAACTATGACAAACAGCTAACTGTGGTCATGCCCAGGATATTAATATGTGTAGCATTCACACTGTCGTGTGTGTTTTTACAGCACAACAACTTATTGTAAAGTACAGTAAAAATAATTACACTATATACAATTTGACAGTTTTACTGCTGTGCTCTCGCGCAGAGGGATTTATTTAACTGACTTAATGTCTGAATTGTTGTTAAACATAATATTTTCTGTTTAACCTTTAAATGACATTGTTTTCTTTATCAACATTATTTGATTTTCATTTTCATTTTAAAATTATGTTGACTTTCATTCCATACCATTTTCTTTTATACATTGTTTTTATTCATAAAACATTTTGAGTTATGTATGAATGTGCTACAGTACATGAAGAAACTTTTGTCTCACCTGTTGACAAATATGGAAATACATACATTTAGTGTTAAAAGTTATAACATATACACAAACAAACTTTAAAGCAACATCAAAACAATAATAAAATATAAATAAAAATAAAAGAATAAAAGAGTTTTAAAAATTGATTTAAAAAACAAATAAAAACAAAGAACTATAAGTACAATAATAGAAACAACTTGTTAAGTTAATTAATTAGTATTCTTGCCAGAAAGAAAACAATTGTATGGCTAATGATAGATAGATAGATAGATAGATAGATAGATAGATAGATAGATAGACAGACAGACAGACAGACAGACAGACAGACAGACAGATGTCTATTCATCCCCTCTATTCAGTTCACAGATCCAGCTGTCCACAAATAGTTACATCTAAAAGTAAGTAAAATGAGATCAAAAGCAATCCTATCAACAAACAAGAATTAAAAATAAATAAAAATAAGTAAAAGATAAAAGTGATAAAATAGGTAATGAACATTAGCACTTTAGCTAGGCTAACAATACATAGCTGCTTTATTATATTAGTTATTTATGTATTTATTTATTTAGTTTTTTTTTGTTTGTTTTAATAAATATAATCAAAATAATAAAAAGTGAGGAGTGTATGGTTCAGGTAAATAGTTTTAGCACGAAGTTTCAAAGGATGCTGTACTCGTCAACACACCAGTCATAAAGTGCTTAAATGCAGTATTTTAACATTTAAGCAAACACACACGCACACACACACACACACACACACACACACACACACACACTGTACAGTATATGGTGCATAGTTTTTAGTTATATAATGTGTGGCTTCAAAGATGGAGGATTAAAAGACACAAAATTGTTAATAAGCATTAATATGTTAAAATAGTCTCTCTGTTGTCTCAGTGTATCAAATTAATGAGAGGACATCAAAGACACATAAAAGGTCACTAATTAATCTGGCATGTTTGTAAGAATATAACTTCATTAACATGTATAAGACGCATGTACTTCTACTCTCTGCACCATCAAAACTTATCGCGATCAGACTTTTCCTGCTGATTAAAACGAGTCCCAGAGAAGCCACTAGACATGTTCATTAACAAGCCGGTCGATCTGCAGCAACATTATTAAAAGATTTTTTTTTTTTAAACATGAAAAAGAGTTGAAGGCCATCAGACGAATGAAGTGATGGCGTGTCATGGGTCAGAGGTCAGAGGTGAAATGGGGTAATACTGCCACTGTGTCAGAAAGTCACGCTCGTGCTAGTATCACCCAGCCTGCATTTTAATGCGCTGATTATATCACAGGGCTTTGAAGTTCGGAGCTCTGATTGGTCGAAACTTCTTTCCGTAATAACAGTTTATATGGTTTATATAGTTTTCTAGAAGGCGAATCGTGTGTATGTATAATTTATGGAAGGATCTCCCAGTGTCGGAGGTAAAGCTGTAACTTCCTAACAAACTGTTGTGTTAACGGAGCCTGATATACGGCACATATGACAAAAGACGAACTGTATGAAATTTTGTGTTTATAAAATAATAAGCACATTTTCTACAATAAAACTTTGTATGAAACATTTTTTTACTCTGATAAATAGAAAATGATAAAAGGCATCATCATCTGTACCACTGTATACAGGTTTGGGGGGGGGGGGGCTATCCCAGGGGCATAAGGCACAGGGAGAACATGCAAACCTCAAGCACATACTGTACAGTAGAATTGAACCTTGCCTGGGAAGGAAGGAAAAAATCTCCAAAGGAATTAATTCTGAATGTTTGTTGACCACCGCATTAATATTATCTCTTATATATTATAACTTTAATTAACTGTAACTTTAATTATCTTTCTACAGGGATGAAGAAGGACGCGATGAACTGAAAAATGAGAAAATAATGTACCAAGTCGGATGTAAATTGGGACATTTCTCAATCTTTATGTATAAAATAATGTCCCTCTGACTTCAGATGTGTGGTTTCTGCTCGTGGCTTTTACAGCTGTGTTTTATGAGCAGAACAGCATGTGGTCGTGTTTATATCGAGCTCATGGATCCTCAGGACTGATGGGGTTTCCAGCCGAGAACTGGCAGCACGCTTACACACAGTCGTTTCTCACACGTCAACAAAATGTCAAGGGTTCGTACTCAGAAACGTATTCTTTAATACAAAGGATTGATGCTACAGGTGGACGATTTCCTAAAGGATGAACGTTTGAGGAAGAACCAGTCGAGTAGGCCTTTTGCCCCGTACAGTAAATAAAACTATGAGATATTAAACAGTAGAGTTATAAAAACTCAATTATAAAAATTACTAAGTTATAATTTAGAATTCATAAAAACTAACAATTTGTTTGCATAAACTTTCTTTAAAACGTCTATTTGTCCACTAAGTTCCTGAAAAAAAAGGTGGTAAGACCCTCCTCTGACTTTATTCATGGTTTTGACCATAGGTCCTAACACGATCAAATAACACACAGGTTGTGTGGTGGACCCGGGGTGGCGATGGCACCGGGGGCTTGGGCCCGCTCATCGGTGCTTGCAACCATATGTTCAGTTTTTTGTTTTTTTTTGTTTTTTGTCCGAAATTCAGGTTGGAAAAAAACACAAAATATGATCTCTCCAATATGAGTGGGTTAAAAAGGATATTTTTGCAGCCATTTCTGGTTTCTGTGTTTTAATTGGTCAGGAAATGCACAAAGGGGTGTTTAGGGAAGTCTATTTTGAGGCTCTGGACACTGAAATAATGTGTTAAAAAATAATTAACAGGCATTTTGGAGACCTTTAAGGCTTACAGAATTCAGCCATAACATTAAAACCATTAACCTTAAAACCACCAGGACATGGGCGTTGGAGCCTTTGGGTGGGACGGGGCTCTCTGTGGATCAGACTTGTTTCTACAGTGCATCCCATGGGGCTCGATCGGATCGGGGCCGGGTCAGTGGTTGGGCTTGTTGCCCGCTGGGCCCCATGTTGTGGGGCACTTTGTGTTCTGGTGCATCCGCTGGCCTTTGGCATGGGTGAGACTTTAATGCCCAGTTTACTGGAGTATAATTGATCATTAATGTTGTTCAGTTCACCAGGCGGTCGTGTTAATGTGATTTCAGATTGGTGTGTGTTAACTTGTTTAAAAGGGAGTATAATATGTGAACTTTAACTGTCTGTGTAAACCATGACTGAGCAGCGTATTAAGACTTTTACTTCATTTCTAGTTAGATTTAATGTTCTGGAACATTCATAAACAATCATTCCATCGCCATTCTCTGTTTCCTCATATAATACAGCTTGCAACACACTTCTGCGTAACCTCCTCTGTCCTGGAGATTCAGAGATGTAGAGATGCATCAGACGGTTACAAAGCGCTGAGCCTGGAGACTCCTTCTGTACAGTATATGTTAATCAACATCTCAATTATCAAACAATTACACACATGTATGATAACCAGTCAGAATTCGAGTAAATGTAAAAGTCGTTCAGAGCAAACATTAATCTTTTAACAAAGAGAGGGGAAATAAAATAAATATCCCTCTCTTCCGATAGTCCTTTGTTAAAAGGTTCGGTTAAGGAAAATATTAATGCACAGTGGGAAGGGATTTTAATCTCCATCTTAGGCAGTGTGATTCTCTGTGCAAAGCTCAATTATGTACTATTTTCCAGAACTTGGCTTCAGTGTAATTATATGTTGGAGAAAATTCAGGTAACCGCTGCTCAGTGCACAATATTATTTATTTCCCTCTTCCACAGCCAGACATGCTTCTCTATCAAAAATGGACCCATAAATTGTTTGCTCACTTTCTAGCCACCAAGGAGGTGGATGAGTTTTGTCACCAGAGGTGTGGGGGGGAAAAATCCAATATGTATAGCTGTATTGCCCAGTTGGAGAAAGGTCACAAAACCTACATTTCGGGGATGAGTTACAGCCTTAAGCACGGTCCACACCGGATAAACTACAGCAGGCACAATACACAATGATCACCTTTGGGAAAAGGGAAGAAAAACTATAGATATGGCAGCAGTATATATATATATATATATTTTTTTTTTTTTTTCCTTAAACTGAAGCTGGTGTTTCTGCTAGAATATTGCCCAGATATTTCCCAATGGCTGGAGTTATAAAGTGTGTAGATCTTTTAATAAAGAACACCCGCACACATGCCTGTTCATCCAATCAATATGTAACAGCATTACGACGCATGATACACATGTTTGCATGAAGCATCACAGAATTTAAAGAAAATATAATCCTTATGCGACGGGATTGCCTCAAATTAAAGTTGCAAAAGCAAAAGAAAACAATAAACGAATCCGTAAGGATACTTTATTGATTTTGGTCAGTGTGGCGATACACACGGGAGTTATAACTGATTCTATAGAACCGCGCGGAGGGTTTACTTGAGGGAACTGGTGTCACAGTGGGGGAAAAAATCCAACTATGCATTAGTGCACAGTGAAGCATACTAACAGCACATTTACTTTCTCCTGCTATTGAGCATGCAGCTCTCTTATGTTTCTCTGCTAGCCATGGTTGCACAATGTAATTATTACCCTGCAGCCGTGAGGGATTGGATTTGCCCTGCCTCAAAGGCACATGCATTTTTTTTTTATTGCTGTAGAAAAATGTTCACGATGCTCTCGGAGTCAGAGGACATAACCACTGCAGTGCCATCTGTGTCCCTGTGGGTTTACACTGTTAAATATGCATGCAGTGTAAATGTTAAAGGCATTTTAATGTAGCTCAGAGCTCTTTCTTCCTGTCCCTTAGAGTGATGGACGTTACGATGGCAATGTGTACAAACAGTTTGGTAGCAAAATGCTTTAAATGTCACAGTCAGACTTTTTTGCTCATTTGGGAAAAATATTAATCTCTGAATGGTTGTCTGTATCAAAAGGTGCGACATAAAAACTGCTTTATACTGTTACTTTAAAATCTTGTAGACGTGTCATAACAAACTAATCTTATTGCTTCTTTCTGTCACGTGATCAGTGAAGCAAAACTATGTTCCATGCAAAAAAAAGCAGCTGCCATGAGTGAACTAAATGTGTTTAGTGGAATGTTGGTGAATTTTAAAGCAAAGAATAAATATGTTTACACGTGATGTGAGTCTGTGTCTCTTACTGTCTGCGATACGTTCTGTTATTTGTGTACAAGACACACAACATGCACATGCCACAGTATGTTTAGAAAGCGTTTAAAGTCACTGTATCCTGTTCTGTCTATTACTGTAATGTTTTAGACATGATCCTGGAACGGATGTTAAACGGATGAGACCAAGCTGTCATCATGAAGTGAAACTGAAACTGGTAGAGGGCGACGCTGATAAACTGATGTTTTTGTATTGTTTAGATCGTTTTTCATACAGTAATCTTTAACAATCATTTTTAATTAATATGGTTTGCAATGCAACAAAACTCAACACGTTTTTTTTAACACGTTGATATAACTTTTTTGCTAAAAAAACCCACAATTAAATTGCATTTTTTTTTTTATTTAAGCACAGCTAACATATTATTGATAGTAAATTAAATAGTTACATTTTACAAACACAACTGCAGCCTGATTTATTAATAGGGACGAAACTGTCAGGTGGAGTTATAGCTTTTTGCAAAATTACACAAAATTCAAAAACTATTTTAACAACGCGACTGGGCATTTGTGCTTTTTACCATCCTTGTGACTCAAAATAGAAAACGTGAACAAAATATTCTTTATCAGGTTGCATATTTTTTTGTAAATGTGTTGTTTTCTAAAAAATAAATAAATAAATAAATAAATAAATAAAGTTATTGCGTATCTCATTTTGCTTTCAAACTTTCTACACACACAAGTAATATGTCTTGGAAAAATGCTTCGGTGATATTTTTTATATCATTATAAAATTAATCAGTTCTGGGGAAAGGTTTATTTGGTGGGATTTATTGTGCAGTCTGGTGCTTAAAGCATCTAGTATAATCCTCTCTGGAAGAAAGAGAAGAGAAAAAGGCCAGTCCCTTGGGCTTGTCTTGCTTTGTGGTTGCAGCTCACTAATAATAAACATGTCCAGCTTTATACAGCACCTGCATCAGTGAGAGTCAGTAATATCCTTAAATCAACCACTTAGACACGTCGGGTGTCTCCGGGTGACGATCCTGGGGTTCTCCATCACCACTGATATGTACAGCATCATCCAAAATGTACTGGTTTGTTTTAGGGTTTATTAAAGATTAAATCTCGTTAGCTGAACGTCTCACTGCTCCTACCGTCCTCATACTGATGGAGTAGATGCTAGTGTTTATAAAAGGTGTTCATTTTGATCTTAATAGTCAACCCAGTTACTTATTTAAGATTTTGTGGAGGATTTGAATCTTATATCAAATCTATTTCTATTGGTAGTAGTGAGGACACAAACACATGGTTTAAAAGCTTCACAAATCACATGCATTTCCTTGCAGTGTAATCAATCAGTAAAAAAAAAAAAAAAAAAAAAAATCACATTGGTATAGAATGAAACATTCCAGCAGCCTGATCAAATGCAGCAGAGCATGCCATGTACTCCACACTGGCTAATAGCTTCAAACCCAGAGTACACATTTGAAAAGGCACATTTTAAAAATATCTGTTTTAAATAATGCATTATTTGCTTGTAAAAAGCTTTGCAGTTCAATTCTGTCATCACACTGGGTAACTATCTTTAATTAATCTTAATTAATGACAAAGAGATGGCCTGATTAGCACACAAGAAGACACCTGTTATTTTTAATTATGTAATCAAGTGTGGTGCTCCACAAGTAAGGATTCATTTCATTGCCTTGTGCTTTTTGATTAAGAGTGCTCTTGTTAAGTTTGGTGTGAATGAAATCATCTATGCACCAGCCCTGCTCCCTATCTGTTCACGTTCTATATGACTGGTTATATCCTTCCGAAACTGGACAGCGGTGATGGATTTCTACATTGACTCGCCAGTATAATTATGTCACATGGATTCTCAGGATGAAGAGACAAGGTGGAACATTAAAAATCAATTCCTTTCCATTAGGCAGTCATACCTGCTTTGACTCATGCTCCACAAATAAAACATAAAACATGAGCATGGACAGATGAGCCGGACCTCTTTAGAAAGGGAAGGAAAAATCCCTGCAGAATGTTTTATGGCACCTGAACTAAAAAACACAAGAATAAAATCTGTAATTGTTGTGAAAAAATGAGGAGTGTTCAAATCATATAGGGATGAAATTTCTGGCATTAAAGCGATTGACATTTACAGAAGACTTCAAGTGCAGGACGCTGATGAGACTCTTAGCTGCAGTAAAACATTCGAACGGCGTGAACGTTTTAAAGAACGCAGTGGCTCGTTATTAAGGAGCTTACTGATTTGTAACATGGGCTGTAATATCATTGCTTCTGAAACATAAGGTGCACAGCATGGATCCCCATGTCCGGAAACAAGCAGCTATGATAAAATTGGAATCTTGTTTAAACTAGATGAATTTGACCGTCTGAGATTAAACGGTGTTGTACGATTACAGTGTAAATCTGCTCTTTTACAAACAATTGGTCATTACAGAATTTGGTCAACCACAGTCCAAACATTTTAATTAGATAAATGTGGGATTAAAAATAAAAGACAGCTTCAAATCCATCCATCCGTTTGTCACACCAATTATACAGTGTAGGGTCAAAGGGGATCTGGAGCCTGTTCCAAGAAACACAAGGCAGGGGACACCAACCCATTGATGGGCACAAGGACACATCCTTACACACACAATAACAGACTCGGGCCAATTTGGAACCGTGAATCAGCATGTTTTTTGGACTGTGGGAGAAAGCAGAGAACCTCGAGGAATCCCACCAAGCATGGGAAAAACAAGCGTGGGAAAAACATCTCATCAACTCCATGCACTTAAAACAAGAACTGAGATCTGAACTCCCACTCTGAAGGTTCTAACGGCTCAGACACAGTGCCACCCAGCTGCACATCAGCTCCTTACATTCCATCAGCCATGACTGATGAGAGTGATGTGAGCACAGCATAGTGATTCTCCTTAATTGCAGGTCTGTTGTTAAAGGATAACATCATACAATCCGAAATGATCACCAAGTCTTTCATACTATCATCTTAATGGACGGCTGAAATCACACAGGCTAAAACTCAATTCCACATTTCTCAGCAGGTCTAACTGATGAAGGCTTGTGCTTAACTCAAGATCTGCAGTCCAAATCAGCCACGCTCTGCCTCAACTCTAGCCTCTCTGGTCTCTCAAGCAAAGTGCCCCACGTCGTCGCTCATGGCTGCGTTCCGTGTGTCATCACCGCCTATTTTACACAAAGCCACTTATAATTCACAGAGGGCTCCATGGTGGCTCGGTCTGAATATATTTGTTTACATGTGTTTCTGGACCATCTGGGATGGTTTTACACGGCCACAGAGAATTAGAACAAAAGTTGAATAACAATTAGAGCAACTAAAAAAGGAGCAGCTGGCACCTGTACGAGACGTGCTGCATAACCTCACAACGTCAAGCAAATGAGTACCATGTGAAAAAATTACCCTGGTTCCCTCTTAATCTCATTATTGTACCACTGACCCATTTAGCTTCAAGCCTGAGAGGAGTTTGTTTGTTCTTTAGAGGACATGATCTCCATTCTATATTTAAGTGATATTACCTGAGAGGTAGGGACTTGGTGCTGAATATATTCAGTACAGCAGCACAACTGGGAGTGTGATATTGCTCTTATATAACAGTTCCACAAACACTACGTACACATCAACCTAAATAGTTCTACAGTATACCTGGTGGAGATATCTAACCATGACTGGTAGACCTGACGACCGACAGTTATTGTAATTAACAGCGGTAGTTCTAAACTTTACCCGGGACTATGTAGCCAAAAGATGAAAAGAATACACTGTAAACAATAAATAGTAAATTTTACGGTAAAGAAAAAAAATGGCAGCTGTGGTTGCCAGAAGTTTACCGTAAATTTTTCTACAGATTTTAATTGTTTTTATGTTGTTATAAAAACAGTTTTTAAGTGCACACTGCACTTGGGTGTTGAATATGTTCATGTATTTTGTAATGGATTTGGCACAAGGGGGGCAACAACAAACACGGACGAGGTCTTACAGAAAAAGGGGTAATTTTACTTAGGGAAGGAAAGGGATAAAGGAGGGAGGAAGGGGAAAAGAGAAGGAAAGATGTGCACGTGCAGGTCTGGTGGGCAGTGCCCTGCTGGCATGCGGGCACAGGCTGGTGAGCGGTGGCAGCGAGCAAAGTGGCGCGTGCTAGCGGCTGACCTTGCCACAGTCATCAAAGGGCCGAATACCATTCACAACTTTAAAGTCCTTGGTTAATGTAAATTAGACGGCTATAAACTGTAGAAAAAACTATTAAAATCCGTAAAATATACAGTATAATGAGTGCAATTCCGTACAAACAATAGTTGTATATTTTTTACGGTAAATTTATTTTTTACAGAGCAGATATTTTTCTGATTTTTAAACCAACAAAGCTTTAGTAAAATATAAACTGGTGCTTCATGATATTAGTAACAAATACCTTCTCTGAGAGTTTCCTTTTTTATAAATACAGTAAATCATAAATTTTACTGCAATAAACCATATTTTAATATGTTTTTGACTGGTAAATTTAAGGTCTTACTCTGCAAAATTCTACTGTAAATTCTACGGTTATCCCAAGTTTTGTGAAAACGGTTTTATTCTGTAGCATTTATACAGTATTTTACTGTTAGAATTCCGAACATTTTTTTACAGTGAAACTATGGAGGTGGTGGACAGTCCTCAGACTTATTCTGCTTTAGAATATCAGCTCTGTTAACTTATGGGTTCCAGAGTTTCCCAAATAGCATTAAATGGAAAGGTAGCGCACTACACAGGGCGTATAACCCCTTGTTCCATACACCAAGTAGTGCTCTTCACTAGGGCTTAGAGAGGGATTTGTACAGTTAGTGTAATTAACGATTTTAAGTACATCTGTGACTTTACACTTACTTACATACAGTATAGTTAAAAGTCTCAGTGCTGTTAGGCGTTGTATCGTGGAACACCTCTATTCCAATTAGATTCTGCAATCACAACTAATTGATATATAAATGTGCAGCTCAAGAACATTTTACATTTTGCTCAACAGATTAACAGCCTTGCCTTGATAGCAACCATCAGCAGAAAGGCATTCCTACACCCAACTTTAGTAAATGCATGGTCAGGGTATCCAAGGAATACAGATGATGTCAGTACATCCCAGAGCACCATACAAAAACTAAAATTTACCAGTGTAACCAACTTGCCCCTATCTGTGAAACCAGAGTACTGGCAAACAACTGGCTAATAGTTTTGGCTACTCGTAAAATGGTAAAGGTTTTAGAGGATGCACAGGTCTTAGATGGTATTGTATTGTACAATATGTAAGACCTATTCGTGACCCATCAAAATGAGCAGGCTTTATATCTGAGATCATCATTCCCATCCTGGAAGCTGCTCATGTCCGATCAAGGAGAATTCATACTGTAACTTCATACCCAGCCTCAGCAGCAGCCTCAGCACCTGGAAATGGAGAGCTCTTCTATTCTTCCACTCTACCTGCTTTCTCAGGGTCATATCCTCACATGCTTTTTCATACCACTGCTATGCTGATGACACTCAACTATCCCTCTTCAGTGCTTCTGCAAACTGTAGATCCTATCACGTCTGCTCGGCATCTTATCATCTAAACTGCAACCAAATCACGCTGTCGTACATACCTGGAAATGCATTCCTATGTCAAGATTTCATAATCCCCTCGAGAAGTCCCAGATCACATCTGACAACCTCGAGATAGCTAACCAACAATCATTTTCTGCTCTTACTCAGTCATATGGTATTCTCCTTAACAGGTAGAACATCTTTCCATTTCTGTCCCCAGGTGGCTCTCAAAGGCGTGTTCTTGTACTAGCATGTGAGGATATACTTTAATATATTTTAATAGAGACTACTAAGCACTTTTGAAAGTTGCTCTAGATATGAAACATATGTCAAATACTGTAAATGTAAATGTATTACATATAGCAGAAATGTATATACTTTTTTTAATTAAAATGCTAATTAAAGTAAGAGTACATAAGTGAACCTCAGTAGGAGATTTTAGTTCAGTAACAGATGTTGTTTAGATGTTGTGGTAGTCGACAGTGGTGATATACTGTACCACTAGTGAACATTCTCATGCCATCCAGAATCCACAGTAGGGCGGCCCAGTGGCTTGGGGTTTGCTTCCCACCTCGAGTCTGAGTGTGGAGTTTGCACATTCCTCCCTGTGGATGGATTTGCTCCGGGTACTCTGGTTTCCTCCTTCAGTCCAAAGACACGCAGATTAGACAAATTAAAGTTTCTAAATTTCCCTCAGTGTGGGAGTGAGTGTGTGCTTGTGTGCCCAGTGATGGACTGGCACCCTGCCTAGTGTACCCTGCCTAGTGTACCCTGCCTACTGCCCCGAGGACCCTGGGATAGGCTTTAGGCCCCCCGTAACAGTAAACCGGATAAGCAGTATAGAGAGTGAGAGTAAGAATCAAAAATACATTTGTACTACAGTATAACCATCCAAAGAGTAGTAACTGTGACTTTTGCAATATTGTTGTTTTCTACAGTACCATGTTCAGCAGGATTATGTATGAAATCCAGATTTAAAAAATAAGGCTGTAAGACTATGTTCACACACAGTAACAAGCCACATTGTTCATTCATAATGTTTTGGTCGGATTGTGGTTACATGACTTGCTCATTCTTTTCGAACAATGCATGCGATTCCAGTAAAACTCTGCTTGGGGTTTTGCTCTCGAGGACGGCGCTCAGTTAGGTGGCTGTATTTATCGAGGTCCAGAAGAATAAAGAAAGGTCCGCTCTGGTCATATTAAAAACTCTGATCTACTTTTCCTTAAATACATTGTGATGTGATTTGTTTTCCCTGACAAATTAAAAGGTCATTTTTTTGTGTCAATCTCATGTTCTCATATCGTCTCATTAAGTCTGTATAGGGATCTGTCCTGCATAGCACCTTTATACAGCTACAGTATATACAGTATAGTTCCTTTATAAAACTGATATTAGAAAATGCATACGACTCTGCTAAATCATATTCTGCATTAATTGCATGGGTTAGTCCCAAAATAAGGACTTAAACCGATACACAGGCAGAAATAACATAAGAAGAGTAGACCTAGACCTACAGTAGCTATGGAGAGCATGTAGTAGAAAAAAAATAAACTGAAACAAGCTTGACACTAGTCAAGTCAAGAATCAAAGAAAAAACATTCTGTAATGCTGGAATTGTAATCCAAATACTGTCCAAAAACGCAGCAGTAGGACAAAGGGAAAACTATTCCCTAAGGCCTGAAACAACCGGCACTTACAGCGTGTAACACCAAGACTGAGCACAGAACAATCTCCAAAAAAAAGTAAGAAAGAAAAGAAAAGATAAAAGCTTTCGACTGAAAAACAGAAACTCACAGGGTCACGTATAAGAAGTATAAAAGTTTCTAAGTCTAATAACTAAAATAATTAGCTTGGCAGGAACGAGGCAGTACCAGAGCTGGGCTCCATTTGTTTGTTTGTTTGTTTGTTGTAAATATTAATGAGACAAATCCAAATTATTACCTTAAATGCTTTTTTGGACCTAAACCTAAAGCTTACATGGTGTCATGATGTAAACACTCCTCCTACTTACGTAAAGTGAACAGTTTCGTTAAAAAAATAAAAAATAAAAACGTATAATTGATGATTTTGACTTCAGGTTATGTGCAACATCTCGTTTAACGTTTATAGACACATTACAGACGTAAACAGATGTAACTGAACTTGTTGGTACATAAGTAGTTACAGTTCTGTTCAAAAATTAGTACCCCCTCTTTTAATTTTATGTGTTAGTGTAAAATATATAATAAAAATAATCTTTAATTATCTAGGTTAGTAGACAACATACTGTATAAGTCTAAGTTTTTCTTCTTTTTATGAGCTTTCTTTGGTGGCATCTCTGCACTTCTTATGCCTGATTGTGTACACAACACACACCTACCTTTACACAGTGTTAAGGGGGTATTACCCATGTAAATAACATGCTTATCGTATACTAAGTCTATGTGCCTCTAACGTAAGATCAAGTGGGATTCATCGCTCAGCACATCTGCGTAAGAGCAGATCGGGATAATTAAAAACATTTAGTGGCCCTGACTTTACCTACACCTACAGTATATTTTAGAAAAGGAACATTTAAGAGAATGTTGCTGCACGAGACCCACTATTCAGGGATTGTATTATACCATGTTATGAATATAATCACAGTTAATAGAAACTGTCATATAAAATATACAAACCTCTGAATATGCAACAATGTATAGGATATAAAACAAAAGAATTTTGAGCTTTTGATTTTGAGCTTGAAACCCTGTTACAGATGCAGAAGACTGCGCAGAGAAACAATCACTGTCTACTCAGAGCGCCACAAACCAGATGCCAAAGTTCACATGTCGAAAAAATAAGATCTCCTCGTTTAATCGCGATGTGTCTCAGTGCGAAGACGCTTTTGTCAAATTAGACATCAAGCGAGGG